>NW_012107920.1:1289395-1297419 GCF_000951045.1 Mandrillus leucophaeus
CGGGGTTTCACTGTGTTAGCCCGGTTGGTCTCAATCTCCTGACCTCGTGATCCACCTGCCTCGGCCTCCCAAAGTGCTGGGATTACAGGCCTGAGCCGCCACGCCCGGCCAAAACAGAAATAATCTTTTTCTGATCTCTTCAAGATCTAGAACATTTCTATATCCAGAGGGGGGTTCTTTGCAGATAGTTGTTGGCTGATTAATGATAAGAAAAAACAAAAATATGAGAAATCAAAACTATATCCTCTATACCCAAAACACAAGAATCTTTGAAATAACACACAGCCTCCAAACTAAGAAAGACATATGCCACCTTGACACAGAAAAAAGTTTAGAATGTCAGTCTCCTAATGGAAAATGTTAAAACATCCATTGATTCAGTGCTCCTCCAAATGCATGACTTAAAATAGCTTTACCCTTTTCAACACTGCTACCTCAGTCTAAAAAACATGACTATAGGGGAGATGTTTTCATTTGTTTGCTTGAAAGTTTATTTTATTTATATATTTTTATTATTGTTCTTTTTCTTTTTGCCTAAGAGGTAATAGTGGTTAACATTTTTGATAAAGAGATATGTTTCTTTTACTTTTTCATTGCAGGTAATTTTCTCTTCTTCCTGTTTCTGGAATGACCATGGAAGGTGTTTGTTTTAACAAGAAAGGTCATAATCATACCCAATAATTTTTATATTCTACTAGAACATAGGCAAGGCCCACCTGTTGGCCCATTAGCAATATTATAGTCATTTGGTTATAGCAATAACAGCCAGAAGTCTTTACTTAGCCAATTACTAACTGAAATATGCATCAACCAGAAGAGGATTAATATTGTGATTACATGTCCAGATAAATGTCTGGCTCTAAAGAAGCTATATAAGACAATTTAAAATAAAATAATTGTCTTTTGAGAAAATTATTAACAAAATAGGGAAAAGTAAAAATAAACATGTTGATGTTAAAATATGTATTAACAACTTAATTTATGATGAGTTATTTATCTCATCTAATCATTACTCAATTTTTGGACATATTTATAATGATTGGGAAAAATATGGATTGGAGGATGGTCTTGCCCCTGTGTGCTGGGTCAGTGGGAGTGTTGACTGTAGTGGTGACAGTTTAGGGCATGGCTAAGAAGGGAATTGTCAGGGAACTGGCTAAGCTATTAGGATCACACATTGGAAATCAGCGCTGGAGCTTGGGAAGATGAATTCTAATCCCTTACTCTGACAGTGATGAATTTTGGGCTTTGGTGTTGGGATATAAGGGGAATAAATTCACCCAGTTATGAATCAACTAAGAGAGAGGAAGTAGAAACTTACTTCCTTTTAAACTGATAAAAGCTAGGTTTGAGAACACAGCTTATGTATGCAGGCCCTGCAAATACTGAACCCAGAATTTCAAAGTCTGTCTCATCACCCCAAAGAGATGCAGAATCAGACAGCTACACACCACACCTTGGAGAAGAGCCTAACCCTAAGGCAAGGAGGAGCAGTGCAGAATGTCTGTGTTCTGTGGCAGATCCCAAAGAGACAGCGGGGCTTAGAGGCTGAACCCACATCCCAAGTTACTCTCCCAGACCTGTTACACATCTAATTCACTCCACCTCCAAGAGGTGAGTAGAAGTGGAATAAGAGGCGTGGAGTGTTGAGGAAAAATCCCTCATCAATGAACCTCAGGGAGTGGAGAAGAAGCAATCCCTCCCACGATAAGTCACTTCAGCTTTATAAGGCTCAGATTTTCCCTTTTGTAAACTAATATCTCCAATGTACCTTTTAGTCCTAATATTTATTATTTGTCAAAAGGCTGTCTGGGTCAGATCAGTGCCCAGGACTGATGAAGAGGGGATGTTGCTACTTCGGGGTCACTTAACAAGCAATGGGAATTTGGAAGGTGTCTGAGGCCAGTGGCCATCTATGCCATCCTCATGATTTTATTCTATCATATTTCAAAAAATATTTAATGAGTATCTTCTATGTACCAAGGAACAGAGTGGTAAGCAAAACACATCAGGTCCCCACTTTTCTTTCTAGAACTTACACTCCAGAGAGGAAAAACATTTGATAAGCAAGCACACCTATGTGCAGTTACCAAGTGCAATGAGAGCTTTAGAGCAAGATAAAGTGTCTGTGGAGGAGGAAGGTAGTTGCATGGAAGAAAAGGGAGCAGCCTTCCAGGCAGAGGGGCAGCATGTGCAAAGGCCCTGAGGCTGAAATGCACATGGAATAATTGAGGCTTCAAAAGAAGACTGGCTAGGGTTTAGTAAAGGAGGGTAAGAGTAATATGAGCTGAGTATAGAGGGGCCAGGACATTATAGCATGTGCCTAGGAGTTTGATTTTTAAAAAATTTATTTCACTCTGGTAAGAACACATAATATGAGAACTATCCTCTGAACACATTTTTTAGTGTACAATACATTATTGTTGATTATAAGTGAAATGTCATAAAGCAGATCTCTAGAAATCATTCATCTTTCTTACTGAAACTTTATGCTCATTGATTATTAACTCTTTATATTCCCCTCTCCCCAGCCCCAGGCAACCACCATTTCACTCTTTGATACTGTGAATGTGACTATTTTAGACACCTCATGTGAGTGGTCTTATGCAATGTTTGTCCTTCGGTAACTGGTTTATTTCACTTAATATAATGTCCTCAGGGTTCATGTATGTTGCCACATATTGCAGAATTTCCTTTTTAAGGCTGAAGAGTATTCCACTGCATATATATACCACATTTTCTTTATCTTTTTTGTCTTTATTTAAGTTGTTTCAGCATCTTGGCTATTGTGAATAGTGCTGCAATGAACACAGAAGTGCTGAAATTTCTTTGAGATCCTGATTTCAATTCTTTTGGATAAATACAATTTATTTGGATAAGAAGTAGGATTGTTGGATCATATAATACTTTTATTTTTAATTTTTGGATTTTGTTCTAAGTGAATGAAAGTCCAATGAAGAGTTTTTAGCTAGGGAAATGCATGATCGAATTTATGGTGCCAAAATATTACTCAGCTATATGGATAAAGAGTTTGGGGCATGGAGGATGAAATACCTCCATGAGGTAATGTAAGCCATGTAGGCAAAGGAAGGAGGGGAAGAGTCCTTTGGCCTCTGAATTGTGGCCCCAGAGCTTCTGATGCCTAAGTGGGTCATTAGAAACAAGCTAGTTAAATAACTGATGGTTGAGTGGGATGACATTAACCTGCCATTTTATTTATTAATATTAGTAGTATTTCTGCTTAGTTCAGGGGAATAGAAGAAGTGAATTTTTGCCCAGCAATCCCCCAAATACAACTATTCCAGATAGGTATTTGTACTTGTTTCATCAAAATTACATTCTTTATGTTCCAACCTATTCCAGCCCTCAGAAGAATACGCTTGAAGTCTAGATTCTCAAGTCAAATTTTGCCAGGCAGCTTCACTCTAGTTCATTCCCTCCAGAATCTAGAATGTCTTGATAGGCTATAAGTGACCGATGGTAAGCACATGAAGTCTCTTGGTGAGTTTTTATCCAAGGCAGGGGCTGTTACATAATGATGATGACAATATCCATGTCCTCCCTACCATAAAAGTGTTTCATAGGCCATGGTATCTGAGGCCCCTAAAATATAAAATATGTTCTCTTCCTGTGTCTTTTTATACAAGGCTGCTTAGATTAGAAGGAATCTGAGAGCTGCGGTTATTGGGCAAGTTAGACCAAATTGGCAGTCAAAAGTGTTGATGTGCTTGGACAGTTAAAGTCTTCTCAAAAAGTTAAAGTCCTTTTGTGTTGGTAAAAGAAGGCAGGAGGAAGTGTCTGGAGAGAAGATGATTTTCATCCTGATGGTATATTTCACAAATTCATTACTTCTGTAAGCATCAGCTGGAACTAACACTCCCTTTTACTTCCCCAAGTTACTACCAAGTCGTTAATGGCAAAAAGTGCTTGTAAAATAGAAAAAAGCAAAGAAGCAAACAGAAATTAGGACCTGTGCTGACTGCTCAAGTAGCTCTCCTGGAAGGAAAGCAGCAGTTCTAGGGCAGAGCATTCCTGAATGACTGGAAATCACTTGGAGGCAGGCTCTAGAAGGCAGCAGGTAGGAGAGTTACCCCCAGTTATTCACAGTCCACTCACAAGTAACCTGTTGCTGCAGTCACTCAAGTTGTTCAGCCAGTAAAGCTGACTTGTTCCAAGACCCCTACAGATGCCAAAATCCAGGGATGCTCAAGACCCTGATATAAAATGATGCAGTATCTGCAAATAACCTACATACATCCTCATGTAGACTTTAAATCATCTCTAGGTTACTTATAATACCTAATACAATGTAAATGCTGTGTAAATAGTTGTTATACTGTATCAGTTTAGAAATAATGACAAGAAAAAAGTCTGTACATGTTTAGTACAAGTGCAACCATCCATTTAAACAAATATTCAATCTACATTTGGTAGAATTCACAGATATAGAACCCACGGATATAAAGAACTGATTGTATTTATCAAGTGCCTCCTGTGACCCAGGTCTTATCAGTCAGAATTTTTTCTAGAAGTATGGATAATTATTTGGTGTACAGGAATTGCTCCCACACTGCTGTGATCCAACAAGATCAAATTGGGCAGAGGAAAGAGGTGTGGCAAAGGACAGGAAAGTTGGGTTCTAGGTAACTAGGCTCTAATCTGAAGAAAGAAAAACCACCACAGCAAAATGATTTAGTCTAGCTTACAGAGCCTAGAAGGAAGCTAAAGACTTTCATGATGTAGAAAAATTTTAGACAGTAGAAAAGGCAGACTGCTCCTTTTGTTTCTGGTCCCATGAAATACTCTGAAGTATGTCGGACCTGAGAAGTGAGTTTAGAAGCTTATTTCACTTCACTGAGATTCACAACACCTGCTGCTGAAGCTGTAACCTAAACTTGCAAGATGAAAAATGTCCTCTGTCAGGCGCAAACATATATTACTGGTTTGCATCATATGTCATTTGTGACTTGAGTAATCATGAATGTGAAATGAAAAAACAAACTGTTGTGTTGTAGAATACGAATTCTCCTTACCCTCTTTCTGAGATACATTATTAAAAAAAAAGACATAGAAATAGATCTAACATAGGATGTCGGAGCGAACGCATTTGTCAAAAGAATTAGAAGACGTGTATATTATAAGTTGTTCCTGTAAATTGTACCTCAGATACGCTGATTATTTTGCATTATTAACTTCACTCAGCCAAGGGAAGATCAACTCTTTAGAGTTAAATTGTTATGTTTGCAGTTTGAAAGAGGAAAGGAAAGGATGAGCGTGCATTCTTATTACCTATGAGAATAAAGTGCCTTCCTAGTCTTCTTTTCTGGTCATTATATCACAATTCTCTATTCTGCCAGTGTAATACCCTAAGATTTCAATGTTTATTTCATATAAGGCAAACCTTAAAATGAACATAGAGTTGAATGTATAATAATTTCAAATACTAATAACTAACTATTCTCTAGAGTACCTCTGTGAGTAAGGTCAAATATCTTTTGCTATGGAATAAAAATTAGACAGGAGGGTTAAACTCAAATGAAATACTACCCCTTTTTAGCTATAACAACTGATTGAATAGATTTTGTGTTGTCCATACAATGTGGATTATTTGGATGTAAATATAGTAATTTGGTCACTAATGCAGATAACCTTTGGGGTTTGATAATGAAGTTGGTGTCTGTTTTCTTCGTGCTTCCATGTCACTTCTCCCCACCTGAAATATGCAGACTTATTTGAAGCTCGTATTAGACCACCTTTCTTACAGTTGGCATCTATTAACCTCCTGGCCCCTTCCTCTTATCTACAGAAGATTTCATTACGTGAATCTGTTACATTCTCCACTCCTGTATCTGCCATTTTTATTGGTGACTTCAATATGCTCATGAAAAACTCCTCCAACACCCTGGCGTCGGTTCTTTGGCCGCCTCCCAGCCCATTTTCAGTGTCCTTTTCCCCTATCATACAGCAGTTACCCACCCCCATGGTGGTACTCTTGACCTTTTAAATCACTAATAATTGTACCACTCCCCCAATTTTCTGTATGTAATTCTTCAAACTTCCTGCCCATCTTTCTCTCTCATTCCCACTCCAGCTATGCTGTGATCTTAATGAATTCTCCAAATCACCAATCTTTATTCTTGTTTGTTATTTGTGATCTCTCTCATTTTTTCCTCTTTATTCACCTGATATTTCATATTACATCATTATAGCAACATTCAAAAAATACATTTAACTCTCTTGCTCTTCTTTTCCACCATTTTATTTTCCGTAAAAAACCTCTAACTCTGGTTATCTTTTATTCCACACAGGAAGCTGAACAGGCCTGGAGAAAAGCATGAATTTCTCCTGACTGATCTCAATTTAAACTCAGGACCACAAATCCTAACTGGGCATTCCATACTGATTTGTTACCCTTATACTTTAATCAATGCTCACTTCCCACTCTCCAAAACAAGACTGTGTCACAATTTTCATATCTCCTCAATCTTCCAACCTCCATCCCATGATGCAAATCACCCTCCGTGTACCTACTTTGTCATATTTTCCATTACCAGAGGTGATACATCCCTGCTTCTCCCAAAACCAGGCCCTGCGTGCATGCTCTTGAACACATGCCTCTCCTAATTCAGGACTCACATTCTGAAAAATCCTTTTGTTTACCAATTTATCCCTCTGTGCTGATTTATTCCACTAACACAGCAAGTTTCTTTGATTTTGTCTTCCAGCTTCTACCATATTTCTCCATTCCCTTTTGGAGCAAAACCTTTCAAAAAGTGTTGACTATGTTGCTATAACCATTTTCTCTCCCTTTCATTCTTTCCTTGGACCACTCTCTATTCTTCTGAAACTGTGCAATATTAGATCAGTAACAACCTACATTCCGTCAAATGGTCACTTGATCGTCCTTATCTCACTAAATTTCTCATAGGCATTTCACATTGTTCACCACTCCTTTATATAGAACAGTTTCCTCTGCTAATTTTCCTCCTTGCTTGCTGGTCATGTCTCCTTTCCTGGCTCAGCCTCCTCTGCTCAATCTCCAGTTTGTCTCTGGAATATATTTTTCACATATTAGGTCCTCAGCTGGGAGTATCCTTTCCCTCTGACCTTCCTAGGACAATCTCCTGCATGTCATTCAATACCTGCCTTAAATATCGTCCACTCAGAAGGGCATTTTCTGACCACTCAATCTTAGTGTCCCAGAAATGCTAGTTGATATCCCTTGTTTTATCTTTATCATAGCTCTTAACATGTTTCTATTTACTGTATCTGTTCATTGTTGTCTTGCCTCATTACAAGATAAATCCCATGAAAGTAGGAACTTGTCTGTTTTGTTCTAGGTTGTAGGTAATTTGAAGTGTTTCTTGTGTGAATGAGAACACAATGACAAGCATTACTTGTTCACTAACAACCGTATCTTTATTGCATTTCCATGTTTGTCACAATATTTAATGCCATATGGATAAATTTTTTTTTTGAGATGGTGCCTAGCTCTGTCACCCAGACTGGAGTGCAATGGTGCAATCTTGTCTCATTGCAACCTCCACCTCCTGGGTTCAAGCAATTTTCTTGCCTCAGCCTCCCAAGTAGCTGGTATTACAGGCGCACACCACCAGGCCCAGCTAATTTTTGTATTTTTAGTAGAGACAGGGTTTCACCATGTTGCTGGGCTGGTTTCAAACTCCTGACCTCAGGTGATCTACTCACCTCAGTCTTCCAAAGTGATGGGATTACAGATGTCAGCCACCGTGCCTGCCCAAAATGGGATTTTTAAAAAGGATTTCATACTCAAAGAGGATCTAAAATTTAACAAAGTTTTAGAAACCATTACATTGACTTTGATCTGTTATTTCAAATACTAACCTAGAAACTGCAGTACTTATCTATCCTTTGTGGGTCTAAAACTACCCTTAAAAGAAAGAAAGGCTCTTTTGAAGGCAGTGACAATTGTTAATTTTAAAAAGGGGGAGTTTCAGGCCGGGTGGTGGCTCACACCTGTAATCCCAGCACTTTGGGAGGCCAAG
>NW_012107920.1:1298089-1301599 GCF_000951045.1 Mandrillus leucophaeus
GTATTTTAGAAGAGACGGGGTTTCACCGTGTTAGCCAGGATAGTCTCGATATCCTGACCTCGTGATCCACCCGTCTCGGCCTCCTAAAGTGCTGGGATTACAGGCGTGAGCCACCGCGCCCAGCCTAATTTAGTTATTTTTCAACCAACACATAAATCAACTAAGAAATCTGTAAATCATTAACTATCCAATTTATAAGATTTAGGGTAATTTTCATGATGACCTGAAGACTCATGTGCTCTAACAAAAATCAGATTCTGTAAGGAATTTGTTTAATAAATGTATCAGCACTCGTGCTACCAAATATCTCTCTAAATATGTGAAATAAATTAATATTTCTCAATGTCTTCTCATTTTCATACTAAAAATTTCTGAGATTGTTTATTTAGACTACAAATAAAGACAAATAATATTCAATTCCTAACAACAAAGATGGGACTTTCTTGGCCGATATGAATGATGGCTCATAAAAGTGTATTCCGAATTCATAAAAAAGCAAATCTCAAGGTAATATAAAAACGTATTTTTAAGGAGCCTTTTATTATAACGCTTGTGTTGTGAAAAGTATCCTTAACCAATATTACTTGCCTAGTGATGTTAATCCACAAATAGTACATTATTTCAGCAATGAAATAAAAAATAGAATATTAATTTAAGAATCTACAAGTGCAAATTTGCTATCTAAAATTTACAATGTTTCTGAAAGAAATAAAACATTGTTGAGGAGCAATAATTAAAACAAGGATGCCAAGTTAAGGTATTTCTAGAGTCACATTATCACAAATTCTTGATTTCTAAGAATATTATATGAGTTTTTAACCTACTGAATATAATATTAAAATACATGTTTTCTAACTTAGAAGTAACCTTTAAGTCATAACAAAACATGATAGTCAATCGTAATGAAGAGGGGTAACTTTTGTAAAGAAGTTGTTCCCAGTACTAAAAATATTTTATTATGTATTACTAAAGACTATAAGAAATACATTAAGTGCATTTGGTCTCATAAGCATTGGTTTTCCTTCTTTAACACTTTTAACCAAATGAAAAAAGGGTTTTTCTACTGCTGAAAAGTTATTTGCAAAATGTCTTTTATTCCACATTATCAGTCGATGTTTATTTTTCTAGTTTTATGTAGCTTATGGGAAACAAATGAAACACTATGTTTATTTGAGCTATTTTTTGATGTTTGATCCACTATACTTTTATACCTAGGCTAAATATTGTCCTGATATATTAAAGATAGATCCTATATTCTCCTTTCAAAGCCATATCCGTCATTTTGATTTTTTTCCAAGTCATTAATTCTCTATTTCATTCTTTTTATCGTAGCCTTAAATATTCAGGGAGACCCTACAGTTTCTCATCTGAAAGCTAATAAGCCACTACTTTGAAGCTGCTAACTACAGTTGCCCAGTCAGGAGGTCATAATAAGAATGATGGAGATAATAATAGCCCTTCTCATCATCATCATATTAATCCCACTAGTCACAACCACAACTTTCTCAGGCCTCAGTATATTCTCTATTCCTTACAGCAGTTAATGAACTAAAACACCCAAGAAACAAAGTCCCCTTTTTGCTCAGGGATCTCAAAGTACTTTGTAAATTGGATTTTTATATTGCATATGATAATTACATGAGATGCCTGGAAAAAGGTGCAGAAGGTTAAGCATATTTTTTAACTCATTATTTAATTTTAAATAACTGATGGAGCATGAACCAATACCCAAGGGAGTATTGAAGGATGTAGAAAGGAAAGCTATGGAAATGTACTCATTTAATAAGTCTGATTCCCTTGAAGAGCAGTATTTGTGGGAAGAATATTAAAGAGGAATATCAGAATAAATATTTCTATTACCCTTGAAAATGATACCAGTAAAAAAAAGGAGTTGGCAGCAACACTCTCGTACTTGGGAAGTTTACAGGAAGGCTTCTGAAGAACCATTAGGGTTACCAAGCAACACTAATGATGGCATAATGCAATTTTAACAGCCGAAAGAGGTTTCCATACTGCAGAAAATATACTTCCTCCACCACCAATAGACTAATCACAGCACTCAAAACTACTTCACTAAAAATGCAGTACTTTCCTCTGTGAAGCGTTTCAAATTTTCTATACTCGAAATTTCCCAAATACCAGTTACTGACACTGCCAGTGCCAGAGTTCCAAGGAAACCTGGTTTAAATATGAATGCCTAGGCCTAGTTTTCAGAAGTTTCTAAAGCTGGGCATTGGGACTTCAAGCTTTTAAAAGATTCCCAGGTATGTTTGATGTGCAGCAAAGTTAGAAAATCATTGTTACTTCCCTTAAAAAGCCAACACTAAGAATAAAGGAATTAATAATTTAAGTCATCAATAACTTGTTCTTCAGAAAAATTAGTTGACATGTGAGTGTGAGGTGCTTCATAAAAGAAAAACTTCAGCCAAATCAAATTTAAAGGAATTTAATTGAGCAATGAGCAATTCGTGAATCGGGCAGCCCCCAGAATCACAGCAGGTTCACAGAGACTCCAGCGCAGACACGTGGTGGGAGAAGACTTATAGACAAAAAAATGGAAAAGATGTTCAGAAATTGGCCATGAGGTACAGAAACAGCTGGATGGGTTACAGGTTGGCGTTTACCTTATTTGAACATGGTTTGAACACTTAGCAGTTTATGAGTGGTTGAAGTGTGGCTGCTGGGATCGGCCAAGACTCAGTTATTGTTACAGGCACATACTCCTGTTAGGTTTTCAATTTTGTCTATTAAGCTAGGTTACAGTTCGTCCACCAGGACTCAAATATACAAGTACAGAGTCCTTCTCAGGCCATATTTAGTTTGCCTTATCATGCTTATATGAGAAAGACTAGAAGACCAAAAGCAGGGAGAGAGACTCTCAGCAGATAGGCAATGGTTCCCAATACCAGCATCAATGACTTCAAAGTTTTGCCTTGTCCTAATAAACCCGCCAATTCAATATAAGGATATTTTGTTGAGTGCTTAAAAACTGACCATGTGTCAAGTTTTGTCCAAGAACGTTGCAAATATTAACTTATTTAATCTTCACAACAGTCCTGTGATGTAAGTACCTTGATTTGCTCCATTTTATAGATGAGAAAACTAAATCTAAGATGACGAAATGAAGTTATTGACCTGAGGTCACGCAGCTGTTAAGCAGCTGAGTGCCACAGTTCCTGTTCCTAACTATTGTGTACTGTTGCCCTTTAGTTGTGGTAGATGGACAGTTAGATGTTGAGGAAATGTTCTCTGAGGAATTTATAGGCCAATAGAAAACAGCTAGATAATCAAGTTTCTTCCATCTGTGTTTTTGAAAATGAGAACAAAAACTGTGTCTTGCCCAAGCAAATCCTGGTTGACCTTCCATCTTCCTCATGGCTGGTTATTTTGGCAAGAACCCTTCACTTGGTTTGCCATATTCTTGCCCTTGTTCCTTCCCGTGCTTTTGTCAGAAAAATGAAAGGAAAATTAGAATGTATGTTCAATTAAGAGTGGAGTCAGTTTTATTTT
>NW_012107920.1:1301649-1322418 GCF_000951045.1 Mandrillus leucophaeus
TAATTACATGAGATGCCTGGAAAAAGGTGCAGAAGGTTAAGCATATTTTTTAACTCATTATTTAATTTTAAATAACTGATGGAGCATGAACCAATACCCAAGGGAGTATTGAAGGATGTAGAAAGGAAAGCTATGGAAATGTACTCATTTAATAAGTCTGATTCCCTTGAAGAGCAGTATTTGTGGGAAGAATATTAAAGAGGAATATCAGAATAAATATTTCTATTACCCTTGAAAATGATACCAGTAAAAAAAAGGAGTTGGCAGCAACACTCTCGTACTTGGGAAGTTTACAGGAAGGCTTCTGAAGAACCATTAGGGTTACCAAGCAACACTAATGATGGCATAATGCAATTTTAACAGCCGAAAGAGGTTTCCATACTGCAGAAAATATACTTCCTCCACCACCAATAGACTAATCACAGCACTCAAAACTACTTCACTAAAAATGCAGTACTTTCCTCTGTGAAGCGTTTCAAATTTTCTATACTCGAAATTTCCCAAATACCAGTTACTGACACTGCCAGTGCCAGAGTTCCAAGGAAACCTGGTTTAAATATGAATGCCTAGGCCTAGTTTTCAGAAGTTTCTAAAGCTGGGCATTGGGACTTCAAGCTTTTAAAAGATTCCCAGGTATGTTTGATGTGCAGCAAAGTTAGAAAATCATTGTTACTTCCCTTAAAAAGCCAACACTAAGAATAAAGGAATTAATAATTTAAGTCATCAATAACTTGTTCTTCAGAAAAATTAGTTGACATGTGAGTGTGAGGTGCTTCATAAAAGAAAAACTTCAGCCAAATCAAATTTAAAGGAATTTAATTGAGCAATGAGCAATTCGTGAATCGGGCAGCCCCCAGAATCACAGCAGGTTCACAGAGACTCCAGCGCAGACACGTGGTGGGAGAAGACTTATAGACAAAAAAATGGAAAAGATGTTCAGAAATTGGCCATGAGGTACAGAAACAGCTGGATGGGTTACAGGTTGGCGTTTACCTTATTTGAACATGGTTTGAACACTTAGCAGTTTATGAGTGGTTGAAGTGTGGCTGCTGGGATCGGCCAAGACTCAGTTATTGTTACAGGCACATACTCCTGTTAGGTTTTCAATTTTGTCTATTAAGCTAGGTTACAGTTCGTCCACCAGGACTCAAATATACAAGTACAGAGTCCTTCTCAGGCCATATTTAGTTTGCCTTATCATGCTTATATGAGAAAGACTAGAAGACCAAAAGCAGGGAGAGAGACTCTCAGCAGATAGGCAATGGTTCCCAATACCAGCATCAATGACTTCAAAGTTTTGCCTTGTCCTAATAAACCCGCCAATTCAATATAAGGATATTTTGTTGAGTGCTTAAAAACTGACCATGTGTCAAGTTTTGTCCAAGAACGTTGCAAATATTAACTTATTTAATCTTCACAACAGTCCTGTGATGTAAGTACCTTGATTTGCTCCATTTTATAGATGAGAAAACTAAATCTAAGATGACGAAATGAAGTTATTGACCTGAGGTCACGCAGCTGTTAAGCAGCTGAGTGCCACAGTTCCTGTTCCTAACTATTGTGTACTGTTGCCCTTTAGTTGTGGTAGATGGACAGTTAGATGTTGAGGAAATGTTCTCTGAGGAATTTATAGGCCAATAGAAAACAGCTAGATAATCAAGTTTCTTCCATCTGTGTTTTTGAAAATGAGAACAAAAACTGTGTCTTGCCCAAGCAAATCCTGGTTGACCTTCCATCTTCCTCATGGCTGGTTATTTTGGCAAGAACCCTTCACTTGGTTTGCCATATTCTTGCCCTTGTTCCTTCCCGTGCTTTTGTCAGAAAAATGAAAGGAAAATTAGAATGTATGTTCAATTAAGAGTGGAGTCAGTTTTATTTTATCTCGAACAGGAATGTAACCAGAAGTTGGTTATGATGATTCTAGAGATTCTCACTTTGGAGAAGATGCTATCATAGGGAAAGGATTAAAACTCAGAGAAATTGATGCAATCATCAATTTTATTCTTATGGATCCATCCTAGGTTTGCAAATGAGACAAGATGCAGCTGCAGGTGAGACAGCACTCATTTGAAAGGAATGTTTGGTAGACCCCAGCTTTAAAGTCTCCACAGCTGTTTGAAATTTTATTTTGCCTATTTACCTCTTTGTTTTGCATGTTCATTCTTCTGCTTGTGGACTCAATGAGATAATTTATAAGAATAATTTACAAGAAAATAAGTTGTTTTACAGTTTTGTAATATCAGTTTTCAATATTTGAGAAGTATTTTTTTTTTCTGAATTTCTCCTCTTTCCTTAACCAGACTCTATTCACTTGAATAATTCAGTGAATTATATTTAATTGGTATTCTGATAAATAGTATGACCAGTTAATTGGGAAAAGTGCCTGATAAAAAGATTTCCTTTAATGCTTTTCAATTACTATACATTACTGCTATAGCAGAATTTACTAAATAGAGGGGAAAAAATCCTTACTTATTACAAATGTCCTAAAATCTGTTTATAGTAGTTTATGGGACTGAACTAATGTTACTTATCTAGAATTTAGCTTTTTTAAACTCCAAGGATTTGTCCTATTCTAATAGCTATCAAAGGGGGGTAGTGCTTAATAATTATTTTAATATTTCTTAATTACTTATTTCCTATTAATTAGAACGTATTCACTGTATCTTCGTAAGTAAAAAGAAACATGTTTATGGGTTGTTGGTGTTCTTGAACTATTGGTATCTCTATGATAGTTATGTAAATAAGAATGATTATTAAAGTAAAAATGCTGAAAGAATTTAAGCATAACTTTGCTAATATTGTGGGACAGAAATTATTTTTATTCTCATTTTTCAGTTAAGCAGTATGAGGCATGAGTGAACAAATAACCTGCCCATGGTACATAGTGTTAAAAAGTTAAGCATAAAGCTGCCTCCTTACATATTCTAAGTTTGGCTTAAAGGTTTCTCTGTCCTTAATGAACCCAAATGGATATGTACACAGATTGTAACCTACTCTTGTGCTAGTTACTAAGTTTTGGCTAATCAAAGGTGCCTAACTGTTCAAACTGTTCAAATCAGGCCAACAGTGGGCTATGACCAATTTGGCTGCTTCTGTACCTCCTTTTTCTGTACATCACTTCCTTTTTCTGTTCATAAGTCTTCCACCATGTGGCTATGCTAGAGCCTCTCTGAACCTTTTCTGCTTTGAGGGCTTCCCAATTTGCAAGTTGTTCTTTGCTCAATTAAACTTAGTTAAATTTAATTTGTTTAAGGGTTTTCTTTTAACAGATGGTATCAGAAGTGGGATTTGAAGAAGCACTTCAAGTGACTACCAGGAGTACCAAGCCAGGTACCCACCAGGCCCACTGTGTTCACTGCTTCGCAACTAGGGATTGGGATTATGGTTAAATTCTCTCTCTCTCTGATTCTGAAGCTCCACAAGTTGGTGTTTTGAGCTATCTGAGTTTGTTTGAGCACATTTCTGATTCAGACTGTGTTTGGACATCACAAGAGAAACTGAACCAAGTCCAGAATTGAATTGGATCCAATAATTAACTGGCTTGGATCCAGTTAGAGGCCTCAGATGTCTGACTGAGTCAGACAGAAACTGGTAGTAAATGGTAATACTGCAGGGTGTGCAAACTCCAGCTTTCAGAAATTTACAGAGACTTTTGTGTCTGTCCCCCTTGTTTCTTTTACTTGTGTGCTTAGGTAGGGAAAGATCATTGGCTAATTTGATCAGGGAGATCTGAAAGCCAAAGCCAGTATTCAAGGTAAAAATGAGATCCTTATTTTTTTTTTTTTTTCCTGAGACAGAGTCTCGCTCTGTCACCCAGGCTGGAGTGCAGTGATGCAATCTCGGCTCACTGCAAGCTCCACCTCCCGGGTTCACACTATTCTCCTGACTCAGACTCCAGAGTAGCTGGGACTATAGGCGCCTGCCACCACACCCAGCTAATTTAATTTTTTGTATTTTTAGTAGAGACAGGGTTTCACTGTGTTAGCCAGGATGGTCTCGATCTCCTGACCTTGTGATCTGCTCACCTTGGCCTCCCAAAGTGCTGGGATTACAGGCAAGATCCTTAACTTCTAAAGAACTGAGTACTCCACCTTCCAGGTATGCCCACATTTATAGGTATAAGTTCTAGGCCCCAGAAGCAGCAAATACTTATAGAAATGGCAAAATCTTACTAAAGATCATTTAAAATTACAGTGGAATGTTCCAAATGAACAACACTACACTTGAAGAGTGCATTTGAAAATGAGGGCTTCCAAATTAGTCTTATCTAGGGATGCCTCTTGATGTGCAAAAGCTTCTGCAAAGATTTCAGTATTTTTATTGCTTTTAAAAAAAGACTCTATAAAAGATCAATAAAAAATGTAAGTAACTAATTGATAAGAAAAATTAAATCTGCTGACCTTTTGACTAAGTTACTATCCCACCCTAAAGTCGAAAAGAAAACTATCTTGAATAAAGTGTTTATAAAAGGTAGGCCTTTTTTATGATTGCCATTCTAACTGGTGTGAGATGGTATCTCATTGTGGTTTTGATGCTGCAGAGGATGTGGAGAAATAGGAACACTTTTACACTGTTGGTGGGAGCGTAAACAAGTTCAACCATTGTGGAAGACAGTGTGGTGATTCCTCAAGGATCTAGAACTAGAAATACCATTTGACCCAGCAATCCCATTACTGGGTATATACCCAAAGGATTATAAATCATTCTACCATAAAGACACATGCACACATACGTTTACTGTGACACTACTCACAATAGCAAAGACTTAGAACCAACCCAAATGTCCATCAATAATAGACTGGATAAGGAAAATGTGGCACATATACACCATGAAATACTATGCAGCCATAAAAAAGGATAAAAAGAATAAGTTCATGTCCTTTGCAGGGACATGGATGAAGCGGGAAACCATCATTCTCAGCAAACTAACACGAGAACAGAAAACCAAACACTGCATGTTCTCACTCATAAGTAGGAGTTGAACGATGAGAACACATGGACATAGGGAGGGGAACATCACACACTGGGGCCTGTCGGAGGGTCGGGGACTAGGAGAGGGACAACATCAGGAGAAATACCTAATGTAGGTGACAGGTTGATAGGTGCTGCACACCATCAAAGCACGTGTATACCTATGTAACAAAACTGCATGTTCTGCACATGTACCCCAGAAATTAAAGTATAAAAATAAATAAATAAATAGAAAAGATCATGGTGGGGTAACCAGCCTTCCCACACCATGTACACGAAAAAAAAAAAAAAAATGTAAGCCTTCAGGCAAAGTAGACTTGTGTCTTCTCTTTTTCAGATCTATTCATGCTAACTCGAGGTACAGAAAATGCTGGGCCTGATGCGGGGGCTCACACCTATAATCCCAGCACTTTAGGAGGCCAAGGCGGTTGGATCATGAGGTCAGGAGTTCAAGACCAGCCTGACCGAGAGACCAGCCTGACCAATATGGTGAAACCCCGTCTCTACTAAAAATACAAAAATTAGCCAGGCGTGATGGCAGGCACCTGTAATTTCAGCTACTTGGGAGGCTGAGGTAGGAGAATTGCTTAAACCCGGAAGGCTGAGGTTGCAGTGAGTCGATGTGCCGTTGCACTCCAGCCTGGCAGCCTGGGCAACAAAGCTAGACTCTGACTAAAAAAAAAAACCAAAAAGTTATCTTTGCCTTATTTTTTTTTTTTTTAGTGGGCTACACCTTGAACTCAGTAATTTTATCTAAGAAATAGTAACTGAAAAGGCTACCTACCTATTGAACTAAATTGATCTCCAAAATGCACTTTTCTGGTATTTAACTGGCTATCTTGAAACCTTTTAGTAAAATAAATTTACATCTATAAAGGAAACCTCCATATATAAGTTTGTGTTCATTAGAAACGCCTGCCATTGTTTTACATTTACATAACAAGTCATACTTTCTTTAAGCTGCTTTTCTGACCATTTCCTCTTAATTGAACTTTCATTTACATCAGATTTTCCTTGGTTTGAACAAATGATGCTATTATATTTAGGCCTAAAATCTTAGCTATGTACTTTTGAAATATACAGTTTCTTGTTTCACCTGAGCTGTCCTTTTAGAAATGCAAATTTAGAGCTGCCTAGCTAACAATTGCTTAGGGCAATGAAACAGGGCAATTGAAAGAGAGAGAGTCTGAATGGGGGGAAAAAACGGAAAGCCAGCAAATGAGAACACTTTATGAAAGCTGTGAATCTGCTTCTGTCTATGTGTCTCTGTGTCTCTATGTCTATATGTCTATATGTGTTATTTGTAGATGATAATGTTTGGTAAATAAAGCTAGCTTCAAAGTTGTTGGTAAAATAGGAATGGCTTCAAAATTGTTGGTGAAATACAATTCAATAATTGCTTGATTTGACGGTGAGCTTATGTATGTTTTTGGTTTTGAGCCTCTAGATTCAGGGGTCTGGATAGATGGTCATTGTGAGGCCTAGAGATATGTTCTCAACACCTAGACCAGAGGCTACAAGGCAGAATCAATGGCACCTTTGTTGCTTCGTAATTGATCAGAAACAAAACATTGGTCCACTCTTTAACCTACGTCATAGATTAAAGAGAACATTGCCTGCATAAGTTAAAGAGTACATTGCCAGGAGGCTTTTGCTCGCCTGAATGGGCATCATTTGTTAGGTCTTTTTTCCCATGGTTTGGAGTAAATGAGGCAATAGTTAGAAATTTATCCCTCACGCTGGGCTCTATAACAGATTGTACTGCAAAGGCTATGGTTTCACAACGGATTTGAAATTCTCTTATTAAAGTTATGCTAAATAACAGAATTGATCTAGATGACTTACTGGCTAAACAAAGAAGTACTGGCTGTTGCTGATACTTCTAGTTGCACGTAGAGGCATACATTGGGTATTATGGAGATTCAGTAGTAGGAGATTAATGAACAGACTGCTTGGTTGAAAATGGTAGACATTTTATGTAGCCCATTCTTTGATCTATTTGATTTTAGTTGGTTTGGTTCACTGGGACCTGGCTAAGGAGCACACCCCATACTCTTGGTATTATCCTCCTGATAGACATAATAGTCTCCCTGGTGCACTGTATTCTCTCAAAAGTTTTAAATGTTTGCATGCAGTCATCTCAACGATGTCAAATGATCTCTCTTCAACTGTAGTGATAAAAGTTCAAAAGAAAAATGTGGGCACCATAACTTGTGAATGATGTGGTGAGACCAGAAACTCAGAAAGATGTTAACTGAGTGTGGCACGAAGGCACTATGTTTTGAACATACTCTCACCTAAGTGAGAAACTGACCAAAAGGGGGAAATTGCTAAACAAAAAATAACCTGAAGTCCTTGTTTCCACCTTACAAACCTACTTTCCTACTATTTTCCAGTAAAATTTAAGACCAAATAAGTGCACTTTTAAATGGTGACAGAGTGATATCAATGCCTAAATTTTTGGTCAATCTCTCAACATTGAGTGATTACCAAAAGGGAGGAATTGTTTAGCCCAAAGCTGCCTCCTTATGTATTCTAAGTTTGGCCTCAAAATTTCTCTATACATAGTGAACTGTAACTTTAGTGGATGTGCAAACAGACTGCAACCTACTGTTGCACCAGTCACTGAGTTTTGGCGAATCAAAGGTGGTCAACCATTCAAACCATGTTCAAATAAGGCAAACACTGGGTTATAGCCAACGTGGCTGCTTCTGTACCTCACTTCCGTTTTCTGTAGCCTACTTTCTTTCTCTGTCCGTAAATTTTTCACCATGAGGCACACGGGAGTCTCTCTGAACCTATTCTGATTTGGGGGCTGCCCAATTTGTGAGTCATTCTGTGCTCAGTTAAACTCTGTTACACATAATTTGTCTAGGATTTTTCTTTAAACAATAACCAGTGATTTCCCAAAGCCAAGATTCTAAACAATGCATTCTGATTCCTGATGCCACCTACTTAGTCATGGCACTGTGGCACTACTTCCCTCATTAGAGGGAGGGTCATGTATGGTATGGCCTTATGTGTATCATATGGAGTTCTTGAAATGGGCACATTTGACTTAGCAGTGAAACTAGTGTTTCTCCTAAGCAGTCTGACTCATTTCTGTGGGAAATATTGTAGCTTCTTTAGTATTTACCAATTATTTATCTTATTGTACTTTAGGTAGAGATCATGAGTAGGGTGATACATTTCGGTTTTGGTCACTGTAATGTGGGAATCCTGAAACAATAGTCAAACTTTTCTCAATTTTAGATAGTTTGCAGAATGACATTCATGTGTCATTTAAAAGGACTTTAATTGATAGAGGATCATTGTTCTTGGAGTCAAATTGATCTGGTTTCCAGTCCTCCTGTTTCTATCACCTATCAGCTTTCATGTGCTGGACAAGTCTCTCTGTCTCTCTCTCTCTTTCTCTCTCTCTCTCTCTGACACACACACACACACACAAACACACACACACCCCTTCCTTGTATAAGAAATGAAGATTTCTAATTCATAGGAATCTTGGGGAAAACTAAATGGGATAAAATGTAAAGCACTTAGCAAAATGTGTCACTTACAAAGTAGATACTGAGTAAATGAGTAAATGTTACTTCTCTTTCCTTCTCTGCCTGCCCTGCTGCTATATTTTAAACGCTGGTTACTGACAGTTTTATGTAACTGCTATGAAATCTGAAGGGAGCTGAACTGTCAGTCTAATTCATGGGAATTGGTTATTTTCACAATGGTGTTTTAGGGCCCCAAATGTGTGGCATAGCTATATGTGTCAGTCACAGGAAAAATGAAGGAAGCTTATTTGGATACTATTTTACTAATCATTGATACCTATCTCTGGTTGTGGTGGGCTACCTTATTTATATTACTTAAAATTATATTTAAAGCAAACATTCCCACAATTGTTGATGATAAGGTGTAGTTTCATATCTAGCCCTGCCAAACCTTTGCATATCACTTTGTGTTTTATTCCTATATGTTGCTAACCTCAGTGCCATCTTCAATATGCTTAACAATATGCTGTGTGTAACGTTAAAACGATTTTATGAAGTTATTTTTAAACATACTTAAATAATATTATTAATCTTATGAAAATGTAACAAAATGTTACTAATCTGGATTAATATCTAATCTGATTTTAAAGCCGTAGAATCTAATGCAAAGACTGATTTTCTTGAGGTCATATGGAATCTGTGAATTTCTAGATCAAAATCCTTCTAACATTTATGAGATATTTTGAACTTCCCAAATAAATAGCATCACTAGTGTCCTTTCTCATAGAAAAAAAAAATGCATAAATACAAATACATTTTGCTCAGCTTTCAGTGGTACTTACATGCAAAGAAATGAAGCAAAGTTTTGTTTGTTTAAAGTAAATCTAATACTATCTAAGTAATTTTATATGGCTAGATCATGCAGAAGCATTTTAAAGCCTGAATCACCTCAATTCTCCACTTTCTCTTGTAGAACACCAATAATGATTAATAATAATATTAATAGTATCTTCAACTTACTGAGCTTTTAATATGCCTGGCAGTTGTAGATGGTGCTTGATTTTGTTGTTGTTGCTGTTTGTTTATTGCCATGCAACTACCATTCATTACATACTTTGGGTAGTTTTATCTCAATTTTTCCTCTTGAAATCCACCCTGCTACCCTCCCACTTCTGGATAAAGTTGACACTGCTAGCTCCAAGGGCAGATTATATCATCCAGGTCAGCCAGCTGTATTCCTCAGACCTTGCTAATGAATTCAGTGGCAGATGCTCTCATATTCTGGAATTTTACTCACCTTCCTTACAAGCTAATAAGTTAGTCTGTTGCTGTTTCATAGAGGTTGGCAGAAGATACAAGATTCCTGGGTCAGGCAGAGGACTTTATTGCTTACGGCACAGCCAGCAAGCATGATTTGCATTAGTTCCCTTTGCCTCCCGTTCTCATATGGGTGATGCGCTATGAGTCCAGATGGATGTTATGCAGCAGTGGGTTTTGTCACAGTTGAAGGACACTGATCTTGAAGAAACCACCACTTTATAGCAAGAAGTAACCAAGCCTTCCTTCTGACCTTGAAATAGACATTAGCTGATTGCTCAAGACTGGTTGCTACAAACACAACCTTGAGAAATAATCCAGGTACAGAACAGTCAGCAGTCAGGGCCTCACATTCTTGGCATACTCAGCAAAATATATGGAGGGCAAAAAATGCAGAGAGGACTGCCTCCCAACAGAAAAATGTTCTCAGACGGCCCAAAAGAGAAAATAACATGTTCTCTTTCCTTTGAAATCTGAGCCTGGAAAGAAGACATGTTTTACTTTCTGCATCTATCTTACCACAAAGGAATAACCAGACTGAGTATGAAGCCAAAATGGCACAAATCAGAGATGAGAAATGGAGACTGAAAAAAGATTCTAGTGAGTTGTGGGTCAAGTGCACCCTGAAGCCAGATCTTCTCAAGACTTTTCACACATGTGAGCTAATTGAGTTTTCATACTAAAACAGTTCTGACTGATTTGGCATTTGACATGCATTGTTTCATCACAACAGCCTTATGGAAGAGATGTCATTATCTTGACCTTATAGATGAGTGAAATGTGCATCACAAAGATTCAGTTGCCCACTATTACACAATAACAAAACAGAGTCACATCTGCTGATGGGAAACTCCATGCTCTTAACACTTAAATTATTAGTACTCAAATTTATTGTACTTTAGAATCATTGAGAATCGAGATCTACCCCAGACCTAATTAATCAAAATATCTATGGGTGAGGCACAGAGGCCATGAATTTTTAATAAGTTCTCAGATGATTCTGATGCTGGAATTATGGATCACTTGTTGAGAAACATTTGCCTTACAGGAACATGCGATTTTAGGGATTCTGCTGCCTGATTTTCTGATACTATGCCCTTATTAAAAAGTCCTGCTTCTGGAGGAATAATACTTGAAGCTTTGTCAGTTATGTAAACTATAAATCAAAGGAAATCCTTTTCTGAGAAGAACTTTATTGGGAGAAGTGGAGAAAAATCAGAAAACATGAGGTCCTGAGCTGAGGGAAGGAGGGGTAGAAATGGGACCTAAAAAGGGAAAAGGGAAAAAAGACAGTCTTGAAGTTCTATTTCACCAATTATTGCCTAAGAAGTTCCTTTTTGCTTAATTAATAATTGTGTGTGTGTGTGTTAATTTCAGGTACCAGAGTTTATATATAGGAAGACTTGAAAGTCTTTTGAAAAAGACATACAGACATTTTGGTTTGCTAGTTACAGTGGCTCATTGGACATAAAGGAAAATGTTTAACTTAATTATTGACTTTGAATAGACATTTTGTCACTGCTAATAAGATTAGCTAGATTAATAGTTGTTCAAGGGTTGTGGAGATGGAAAGAACAGAGTGAGAGTTATTATTCATCAATATTTGGACATTCTTTCACAGAATAGTTATGGAAGTCATGTGTGCTATTGTAAAATATCATCCTGCTTGCCTATCACGTCTTGGTTTGTTTTTTTCTCTCTCTTTTTAAATTTAAGGGAAGTGTCAGTTGCCTTTTGAGATAGGTATTATTTTTTAAAAGTCAGAAATGTTTTTGTACATAGTATTCTACAGTGACCTCCTCTATGTAACATGTCCTCCGTTAAGTGGAATCTAGCATATAGTCTTTGTATTCTTAAATTCTTAAAGCTGGAAATACTTGAAGTCTTCCTTATTAACATTTCCAAGCATGTAGGCACTGAGGGTGGGCTAGAGTTATTCAATGACGAGTTAATATGCTAGCTGATAGCATTTCCCGCTTCTCATTTTCTCTTATACTTCTTGTCCACTCAAAATTGAAGACTTAGATCAACCTGGCTTAAAGAGGTATTTATTTTTAAAGTTTTAAGTTCCTTATTGCTCCAAAGAGTTCTGGTAACATTCCTGTAGTCTCAATCTTAAATGGGTATAATATTTCTAGTTTCTGGCTAATTCAGTTGAGTTTAAGGTATGTTTTGACAGTAATTACATTTATTATAAAAGTGAACATTCTAACCAAAGTTTTAATGATTTTATGTAAAATTATATCTTTTCTTTAGATGGTGCTCCTCTCTCCCTAATAGTATGATAAGGAAGCATTTTGATATTTCAATTTTAACTGGCTCATTCAGTTCATAGGCCTCCTCAACTTTGTCATACTTGCAGAACCCCTTCTTTTCTAGTTGATATCAGAAGCTGGGCTGTATTTGGTCATTCCTAACACAGTCCTTTTACAAGTATGCTCACTTGAATACCCTGTCTCCAGATATTTAACAAAATACTAAGTGATCACTTACAACATTATCTCTGTGTCTGCCTTCCCCTTGGGAAACCATGTCATTTCAACATTGTGGAAACTGTCTTCTTTTAAGCCAACAAACTGAAATTTATTGAATGAAAAGAAAGATATCCGTCTGCATATGTGGAAGAGGTTCTCATTAGCTCAAAGTTGTGTGGTGCAATGAGAGAGAAACATAGACTTTGCAATACTGTATTTTACAAGTACCCACCACAGTTATGTGTGCTACAGGCAAAAGTTGTATGAACATCTATTAATTACTTCAGTTTAATACCACACTCTGATGTGGTACATTGGAATAAAAAAGGGAATAAACAAGATTTTCAAAACAGAATCCCATTGTTAGAGTGTTTTCAGATCAATACAAATATGACATCTCTATTATTTGTTGAAAATAGGTTGGAAACATATTGCCATTTTAAAAATGAATCATCCCTACTATTCTCCAGGTGAAATTCTTGCCTTTTTCCTCAAGCCAAAATTACATGTTCAACATTTTTGTACAATGGTCAGGGTTAAAATGGATGAGGAGTCAAAGGTTTTCAAGTGTGATCCTTTTCTGTGAGTACTATGTAAGAAGATGACCTGGGAAATGCTACTCTGGGAACACAAGGCCACTTATAAAAAAGATAGTAATTCACAGACATTAAACTAATATGTTTTAACTTCTATAAATCATGTTTCATTTTAGTCTCTCTCTCTGAGGAGAGGCTCATTACATTAGGGTGGGAGAGGGCTTGACTCCAACTTCTTTATAGGTAATACAAACATGCTTGGAAATCAGGTAGGTGTGTGTTTAGGGGAGGGACAGGAGGGATTACTAAATACTTTTCCTGCTACAGCACATCAAGGGGTAAGACTGAAGGACTAAACTACTATCTTTTTCCTCTAGTGTAAAGGTGAGGTAGGGAGAGTGGAATGTTTTAATAAGTGAGGTTGACAAAATTAAAGCGAGATGAAGAAGTCCTGAAAGCCACAGAAAAAAAGAGACACATGGTCAGGTCAAGCAGATTCTAAGGGTTGCCAGTCTACAGCCATTGAGGTCCCCTGTGGTCACTGAGCCAAGAGTTTTACCATGCGGCCTCTGTAGCAGGGTGAGCTCACTCCTCAGCAGAGGCTGGGGGAGACCACAGGGCTCGTGGGCTGTACTGGGACCATAGAAGACTCAGAGAAAGCTGCAGCCCACAGGAACTGAAGTGCAGGCCTCCCCAAGCTGAGAGGTTGATTCACAGGCTCTGACAGCTGTGGACTTCAACAAACTGCAGCCAGGAAGCAGACAGATAGACAAAGGACCTGGCCCCAGAGGGCAAAAGGAAGAGAGAGCCCCTTTCCCAAGGACTTGACCTTATCCCTTCCTCCAGTAGCATGCATAAAACCTCCTCCTCATATTCATTCTAAAGCCATTATAGGGATGTCAAAAGAGAAAGAGGAGGCCAGCTGAGAGGCTGTCCAAACTTATTCAAATGAAATTTTTAATTTTTTCATGGCTATTTAAATTTTTAGCTCAACTGGATGCTTGACTATTTGTTTAATTTTTTCGCTCAGCTAATGTATTGGAAGGAGCTTGAAATTTTGTTCAGAGTAGTTGAAACCAAATGACAAAATGTGTTTTCTCTGCACATCTAAGTTACGAGTTTAATTTCCCACCTTGCTCTAGCTTTTAAAAATAATAAAAGAGACTTGCATAGTGAGAGAAAAAAAGAAATGACAAAAGTCCAGTTATCCTTAGTCATATTGTGATGATGTATAGAACCATATAAAGCATAGAGTTACAGGGCATTTGAAGGCATTTGAACTCTGTGTCCCCAACTCTGCTTCTGGAATCACTGCTATTACCTGCTTGGAAAATATTCCTTTTTGCTCATTTTGATATGAAAATAAAACTGCTGTTTTTAAAGTCTGTTAAAAACAAACTTTCCTAGTGATTTCTTACATTCTCCAGAGATCGATATGGCCATCACTGAACAAGGCAGAAAATATGTCTTCTTATGTCAAAATCTGATTTTTCTATTTCTTTTACCCACTGTCTTCTGGGA
Source organism: Mandrillus leucophaeus (assembly GCF_000951045.1). NCBI lineage: Eukaryota > Metazoa > Chordata > Mammalia > Primates > Cercopithecidae > Mandrillus > Mandrillus leucophaeus. The sequence goes on from NW_012107920.1 coordinate 1,315,960, forward strand.
CATCTTTAGGAGATCGTTTTCTCCTTCCGTTATGTTTCCTCAGGATGTAAATCAGCAATTACTTAGCTCCCAAAACAAACTCTGAGGTTATAAATGAGGGTAGACAGTAATTTTATCTGTGAGAGATTAAGACATCATCCAGTTAGTTTGGTGACAACGGAGTGCAACTGAGTGCATTACTTCCTGTTCATTCTGGCTCAACTTTTTCTTCTTTCTCTCTGTCCACCTCTCTCTCCCTTTTTGAACTAGCCGACTTTTCTTTTTAACAAAATAATTCAGGGTATAACCACAAACTTGGTAAAATTCCCAAAAGTAATCTGAAAACTTTCTTCTTAAAATCTAAGTGACACATAAGTCAACTAAGCTAGTGTGTGTGTGTGAGTGTGTGTGTGTGTGTTACCAAGTAATCCACTGAAACAATAAAATTCAAATAGCAAAGGCAACTTGCAACAGCATAATACATCTGTTTATTTAGTTAATATTACAATGATAACAGGTTAAAAGCACTAAATTTGTATCCTCTTAGAAGGATAATAATTAAGATTTTGTTTTATAAATTTCACAATTCTTAACCATTAAAAATGTATTTTCCAAAGAAGTAATAATATACATTTTGTTTAAGGGACAGATTTAAACTTTCTGATTTATGACCCAAAACATATTTGTTTATTAGTTTAAACAAAACATTAGGGATATCTTAACTCTTGGTTACTGCTTTCAGGAAAGCACAAAGTTGCTGAAGCAAATATACACAAAATGTATTTTTCAGTAGTGATTTCAACCATTGTATATCATGTCAATGAGTGAACCTGAGAACCCCAGATTTAGTATCTCCAGATCTTTGTAACACATTCTAGCTTAAACAATCAACCAACAAACATGTATTTAGTGCCTACTATGTACAAGCCAGCATACTAAAGCAATACAGGAAATACAAATAATTAAAATGATTGGCCTCACCCTGCTCAGGCTTCCAATGTAGCTGATAATATTAAACACAGACACAAATTATTCCACTTTCAATGTCCTCAAAAAAAGTGATGATGTTAACTGGATCATATGTAAGAATCGCCTCTGCTGGAACCTAGAGGAAGCCGGGGTATCTTCAGCAGTGATTAAAGTCTCTGTCTGAATTCCTCAGCTCCAGGTTTGAGTGCTGCTTAAACTCCTGAAACTGAAAGTGTTCCAGCCAGACTCACACCTGTCACCATTAGTGGCTATACTTAGACTCATGGACTCATGACAATGGAGCAAGATAAACAAGTATATATATGTCCACATCGTATATATATATATGTAAATATATATACACTCAAATCATATATAAGGTGATGTTTCCCCATATATGTCTCCTGGAAAGCCAGGAGTTCAGGACTTTCCACTGTGCATGGAGAGGAGGATAACCCACATTATCATTTATTTATTATCCTAATAAGACAAACAAGAGACTATGTAAGAAAAGTATGAAAAATCTCCAAACTTCATTCAACACAATCAAAGATAGAAAAGCTAGAGGAAAGGATAGGACAAGAGGGCCCAGCATTGAGGAGAGGCGTTGAGATGACCAGGGAGTGGGGCGAGAGCTTGCCCCTACTTCCACTTCCATGCCCACCCCCGGGGTCTCAAAGAAAAGACCTGGGGCTAGGCAAGCAGAGAAAAGGAAAGCAGAGACACATTTTCCAACACCACAAATAAATTAATAAATACATAAGTTAAACAGGAAAATAACTTTTAGGCACCGCTTGAAAGGCAGCAACCCTCTAGAGACCAGGCAGGCCCCACTCTGGAGCCGGCTGGTTGCGGCGACATTGCCAACACTGGAGGACTCTGAAGACATCGCCCTGGGTCCCCTGCCCCTGGCGCCCGGTCTTTTGAGATACACTGGAGCAGGAAACCCTATCTCTTGTTACTTTTAGGTCGGTTCCTCCCGAAGCTTGGGTAAGGGAGAAAGCCAAGGCGAGCTGTAGCCCTGCAACCGAACCCCGAACCCCGAGGAAGGTGCGCCCTGCACTACCCTGCCCTGCTTAACGCAAACGCGCGGCCCGGGGGCGCCCAACGCTTAGTCTTTGAAAACGCCCGGTCTTTGAAAACGCCCAGCAGGAAGGTGATTCCTATTACGCGCCCCCCACTCTGACCTCGCAATCTTGTAAAAACTCCTCATTCGACCCTCCTTTTTGCTCCAAAAGAGGGCTTGGATGGGGACTCCAGAAAGCCTGGAGTTCGAGGCGCGGGACCTATTTTACTAAGCACCCGGCTCCACTCTGGGTGGAGTGAGAATGGTTGTGGCGGGCGGGGGAGGGGGAGGCAGGGAAAGATGCACCTTCACGCAAGAGTAGGAGAAAAGACCAGCTGCTTAGATCTTTCTCAAGTCTGACTTTCCTTAAGGTAGGGCTGCGCAAAGGGAGAGCGGTCATTCCCGAGACTCCAGTAGGGGCACCAGGCAGAACCCAGACAGCGGCCCCGCGCGGCTAGAGACTAACTCCAAGGGAAACCAGTGGCAGTATCCGTGGCTCAGCTTAAACAAACAGAAATAACAACTGGAGGGGCTGAGGATCAGACTGAGTTATTAATGAGTTCGTGATCTGCCCTGGCGGGACGGTGCAGAAGAAAGGATCGAAGTTGCAGGGTTGGGAAAATAGAAGGGTCAGAGGAGTAAACGCAGTGGAGGAAGGAACAGAAAGTAGGAGACCCAGAAAAAGGTAGCCCGAAAGCCTTCCCAGTTTCTACGCAAAGCTCTCACTTCTACCATTGTCGCGCACCTTTCCTGGGTCCCTCCGTCAGAGGCTCGCAGTGTCCTAGCCCCAAGTTATCCCGACCGCACCCTGGCGCACTGGATACCGTCCCTTTCGCACCCGGCCTTCGCTTCTCCTCATTCTCCCCCTCTTTTGGAGCAGGGCCCCTGCGTGGCCAGGGCTCAGAGCGTCGTGATCCGGGACGTGCAGGTGCCATTACGGAAGACGCCGCCGGACTCCAGGTTCTCAGGTTGGAAATCTTCCACACTGTAGGCACGGCTCTTGAGTGCGGTGGCGTAATAGTCAACCGGCTCCTCCGCGGCGTTGTCCATCCAGCTGAGGCACAGGATGCGTTGGAAAGAGCGCTTGAAGTTGTCTGAGAGAAAGCCATAGAGGATGGGGTTGGCGCAGCTGTTGGCATAGCCGAGGATGACCGACAGCTGGCTCACCGTGGCGTCGTCCTGCTCAGCAAACACGTTGACCAGCTGCACCACGTAGAAAGGCATCCAGCAGATGACAAACACCATCACCACCATCATCACCATTAAGGTGATCTTGCGCTCCGAGCGCTTGCGCTGCTGCCAGCCGGCCTTGAGGGCCACCATGCGCATCTTGGCAATGATGAGCACGTAGCACAGGCAGATAGCCCCGACGGGCAGCAAGAAGCCCATGAGAAATGTGTACAACACGAAGCCCACCAGCCAGCGTTGAGCGGGCTCTGGCATGAGCATGTTGCAGGCCACTGTGCCGTCGCTGTTGGCCGCGGTGCGAGAGAAGACCACGATGGGCAGGATGACTAGCAGCGATAGCACCCACACCCCCAGGTTTACTACCTTGGCCACAGTGGGCCGGCGGTAGCGGGCCGCCTTGATCGGATGCACCACGGCCACGTAGCGGTCCACGCTAAGCACAGTCAGACAGTAGATGCTGGTGAACATGTTGACCGCGTCCACGCTGAGCACGAGGCGGCAGAGCAGCGCACCGAAGGGCCAGTGGCGCAACAACGTGGAGGTGACCAGGAAGGGCACGCTGAGCATGAGCAGCTCATCAGCAATGGCCAGATTTAGGATATAGATGTTGGTGGCCGTCTTCATCTTGGCATAGCGCAGGATCACGTAGATGACCATAGAGTTCCCACACAGCCCCACCAGGCACACCACGGAGTAGATGAAAGAGATGAGGATGGCGCTGCCCTGGCCCTCGCTCAAGGTCCCGTTCTGGGACGCGTTTCTCCCCGGCTCCTCCATGCCGTCCGCAGCGCCGGCCCCGGGGCCCCTGCTGCCGCCGCCTTCGCCGCAGCTGCCCGGGCTGGGGCTAGGAGAGGAGGAAGGAGAGGAGGCGGTGCCATTGGGGAACATCCCAGCTGAGGGGGCCCAGTGGGGCTGCCAGGGCTGGGGCTCTCTCCTAGCGCACCTGCCGGCTGCGCCCTGTCTCCGCACCGTACCGCTTGCCTGCAGCCCACAGCCGCCTAGCGCCTCCGGGTAGAGCGCAACCGCTGCGGGGAGCGCGGCTCCTACCGGCGCCGGCGGGGCGCACAGCCCAGCAGTTGCCTGGGCGCTGCCGTTTGCAACTCCGGGGTGCTCAGGCACACGCGACCGTGGAGAGGGGAGGCCAGGATGCGGGAGCCCCGAGCGGCACAGCCATTAACTGGCGCGGCTCTGGGCTGGTGAATGATTAATAGGCACCACCAGCGCGTCAGCAGCTACGAAAAAAGTGAGTGGGGGTGGAGAAAGAGAGGGAGGAGAGCACATAGGTGGCTTGTCCCCCCTCCCCCCATTCTTTTTCCTTCCCAGTCCTGCACTCTGCTCAACTTCAGTGGCTGCTTCCGGGGTTCCCTCGCAGCACCATCTCTCTCTCAGATGAACCAAGAGAGTTCCTCGGTTTTACTGGAGAGCGGGTGGGAACCAAAGGTATAGATTCTGTCCCATCCCACTCCTCTCCTACCCAAAGCAAAGACTCAAACGGACCCATGAACATGGATGTCTGGAGTTCATCTCAGTTTCCCTCTATTGCTGCCCTTTTCTCTGGAGACCCCAGCTCCCCTCCCGTCCTGCAGTCCAGAACCCTACTCTCCCTCTTCCCACCCTCGCTTGCCTTGCAGACCCGCCAGGGAAGCTCTGGGCCCTCCTTACCCAGAGCGCTCAACCTCCAGACTGAGGAGTAGATGGCCGGTGTAAAGTGCATGAGCGGTCTGGTAGCAGGTTGACGTTCTTCGCGCAGTCCAACTCCCTTCTTTGCGCCTGGCCCCAGCACAGGTGCCCACGCAATTACTCTTAGAGTCGCGGAAACTGACCCGAAGCTGCGAGCCTTATGAGAAGAAAGGGCGACCACCGTGCGTTAGGGGCTTCTGCGCTATAACACAGCAGGCAGCTTAGGCTGTTGGAACTGTTCAGAGACCTGAGTGAACCATTTGCAAATCTCTTAATAAAGCTCGTAGCGTTCAGATCCCCCCGTGTCTACCACAGGAATATCGACTGCAGAAACGAGGACGCGCGGCTGGGAGCTCTGGAGGAGCTTGAGACTCCCTACAGAACGTGCCAGGCGCGGTATTAGGAATCCACCTAGGTGTTCACTCGGGAAAGATAAGGCTGCGCCGCTTGGAAGGGCTCCACCCGCGTCCCTGCTGTACTTTGTACCCTGGAGAGTTGGCGGGTTCTGGGAGACGAGAGTTTAAAGGCTTGGGCGGGCGGGGACGCCAGCTCTTCTAAATCCAGGTGAGGAGCTGCCGCCATGCGATGACCAGACCTGTCACCAACCACAGGAATGGCAGGGCGACATTCGAATTTTTCCGGGAAGTGCTAGGATGACAGCTCTTTCTGAGGCTTGATGTGTGACCTGGATCTGAGTCACGTGCCCAAACCATTAGGAGACATCCCTGTAGGCAAGCCTGAGGCTCGATGACTTCATTTAAGAATCAAAACGGTTTCCCTGTAAGAAAGAATGGATGTTCAATTATCAGGATTTTAAACGAACCCTGGGACTTCCCACCATTCTTACCCTAGGGTCTCTTTGGCTTTCCAACTGTTCCTGTGGAAGGAAGAATCACACTCTATGCAACTCCCCTGTTCCTTTTCATAAACGTTGCTTTGCTCGGTAAGATCCCTGCAAGTCTTTATCTGAAACTTGTCTGTTCACAGGAAGAGTGACCCGCAGCAGCTTATTGCTCTGCCTCCTTCCAGGTTTGCTGTCTCCAGTTTTTCCTTAGTTTCTCCTTCTCCTCAACCAGGCTGTGCCCACTGTACTGAGTCTCAGTTTTCCTCCTCTCAGTAGACTTTACTCCGAGGAGAGGCTAAACTCCTCATGAAGGCTATCTGTACCAGTCCTGAATGAAGAAATGGATGCAGAAATTAAAAACAAAAAAGTATAATTCCTAATGCCCTGTTGCTTTATACAGATAATCACTTACATATACTGTATGTGTTTTAGTTCTCAAAACTAAATGTCTTGAAAAGGAAAGAATAACTTCTGTAGTGTGTTGATGATAGCAATCAAAGATTAAAATAAATGATGGCAGACTTTCATAGGAATGTGTGCAATTATTAATGAAGAATGTGCTAGGGTGGAATTTGAGGTTTCATAAGACTCAAACTGTTTTAACCCATTGTTTTACCTGAACAAATTGCATTCTTTAAAGTGGAATGTACAATTGGTGTTTAGCTATATTTATTTTTCCTTTACAAATACAGCACATATGGAGAGAAAATAAATGTTCGTTAAGTTTAAAAAA
>NW_012107920.1:1322468-1347105 GCF_000951045.1 Mandrillus leucophaeus
TGTTCAGAGACCTGAGTGAACCATTTGCAAATCTCTTAATAAAGCTCGTAGCGTTCAGATCCCCCCGTGTCTACCACAGGAATATCGACTGCAGAAACGAGGACGCGCGGCTGGGAGCTCTGGAGGAGCTTGAGACTCCCTACAGAACGTGCCAGGCGCGGTATTAGGAATCCACCTAGGTGTTCACTCGGGAAAGATAAGGCTGCGCCGCTTGGAAGGGCTCCACCCGCGTCCCTGCTGTACTTTGTACCCTGGAGAGTTGGCGGGTTCTGGGAGACGAGAGTTTAAAGGCTTGGGCGGGCGGGGACGCCAGCTCCTCTAAATCCAGGTGAGGAGCTGCCGCCATGCGATGACCAGACCTGTCACCAACCACAGGAATGGCAGGGCGACATTCGAATTTTTCCGGGAAGTGCTAGGATGACAGCTCTTTCTGAGGCTTGATGTGTGACCTGGATCTGAGTCACGTGCCCAAACCATTAGGAGACATCCCTGTAGGCAAGCCTGAGGCTCGATGACTTCATTTAAGAATCAAAACGGTTTCCCTGTAAGAAAGAATGGATGTTCAATTATCAGGATTTTAAACGAACCCTGGGACTTCCCACCATTCTTACCCTAGGGTCTCTTTGGCTTTCCAACTGTTCCTGTGGAAGGAAGAATCACACTCTATGCAACTCCCCTGTTCCTTTTCATAAACGTTGCTTTGCTCGGTAAGATCCCTGCAAGTCTTTATCTGAAACTTGTCTGTTCACAGGAAGAGTGACCCGCAGCAGCTTATTGCTCTGCCTCCTTCCAGGTTTGCTGTCTCCAGTTTTTCCTTAGTTTCTCCTTCTCCTCAACCAGGCTGTGCCCACTGTACTGAGTCTCAGTTTTCCTCCTCTCAGTAGACTTTACTCCGAGGAGAGGCTAAACTCCTCATGGAGGCTATCTGTACCAGTCCTGAATGAAGAAATGGATGCAGAAATTAAAAACAAAAAAGTATAATTCCTAATGCCCTGTTGCTTTATACAGGTAATCACTTACATATACTGTATGTGTTTTAGTTCTCAAAACTAAATGTCTTGAAAAGGAAAGAATAACTTCTGTAGTGTGTTGATGATAGCAATCAAAGATTAAAATAAATGATGGCAGACTTTCATAGGAATGTGTGCAATTATTAATGAAGAATGTGCTAGGGTGGAATTTGAGGTTTCATAAGACTCAAACTGTTTTAACCCATTGTTTTACCTGAACAAATTGCATTCTTTAAAGTGGAATGTACAATTGGTGTTTAGCTATATTTATTTTTCCTTTACAAATACAGCACATATGGAGAGAAAATAAATGTTCGTTAAGTTTAAAAAAGGGGAGTGGGTATTGTCCCAGAATCCCAGAAGAGCATTTTACTAGCCAAGCCTCATATAATGGTTTAGATGCCTCTGCCAATCACTGGCTAAAGACACCTGACTATCTGTACCTCTGGGAGCTTGAATTTCAACAGGCATTATTTAGATGCCTTGGCTTTAGTCATGGTTGCTCTTTGAGGAGTGGGTGATGGGAGTCAGTGAAAAACAGCTCTGTTGTTCAGAATTTCATTAAGTTCACTTTCAGCTCATCTTAGGGAAAACGTCTCTCAATTTTGTGGCCTCATATACAAAAGAAGAAAATTTAAGACCTGACGTGAGAATGCTTTTTTTTTTTTTCTTTTTTTTTGAGATGCCACTTTTCACCCACCAGGATGGCTATAAGAAAAAATATTTTAAAACAAAAAATAAATGTTAGACAGAATGTGGAGAAATTAGAACACTCATATGTTGCTGGTGGGAATAAAAAATGATGCAGCAACTTTAGAAAAAAATTTTGGTGATTGCTCAAAAAGTTTAAACTAGAATGACCATATAAGCCAGCAATTCCACTTCCATTTACTCCTCAAAATTGAAAACAGGTGTTTAAACAAAAACTTGTGTATTAACATTCATAGCGGCACTATTCATAATAGCCAAAAATTAGAAACAACCCAAATACCCATCAACTGCTGAATGAATAAATTGTGGTATATCCATACAATGGAATAGTATTCAACCATAAAAAGAAATGAAGTACTAATATATGCTTCAACATAGATGAACCTTGAAAACATTATGCAAAAGGAAAGAAGCCAGACACAAAAGGCCATGTATAGCATGATTCCATTTATAAGACATGCCCAGGGTAGGCAAATACATAGAGACAATGCGAATTAGTGGTTGCCAGGGACTGGAGGCAGTGGGGAATGAGGAAGGACTGCTTAATGGGTATGAGGTTTCTTTTCTGGGTGGTGAAAATGTTCTGGAATGAGATAGTGGTGATGATTGCATAGCATTGTGAATATGCTAAAAATCCCTTAATTGTACACTTCAAAAATGATTAAAATTATGAATTTTATATTATGGGAGTTTTACTTCAATTTTAAAAAACATGAGAGAAAGACAAAGGAGGGATTGAGATGGATATAAGCTATGCAGCATTATTAAATCTTTTCAGTCATGTTTTTATTATTATTATTATTATTATTGTTATTATTGTTATTATTAGAGACAGGGTTTTGCTGTATCACCCAGGCTGGAGTGTAGTGGTACAATCACAGTTCACTGTAGCCTTGATGTCTCAGGCTCAAGTGATCCTCCCACCTTAGCCTCTGGAGTAGCTGGGGACTACGGGTGTGCCCCACAATACCTGGCTAATTTTTAAGGTTTTCATAGAGACAGGGTCTTCCCATGTTGCCCAGACTGGTGTGGAATTCCTGGATTCAAGCAATTTTCCTGTCTCAGCCTCACAAAGCGCTGGTATTACCTGCATGAGCCGCCATGCTCAGCCCAGTCATGTATGTCTAATTATTGTATTTGTGAACTAATCTATGAACAACAAAAACAAACAAACAAAGAAACAAAAAGCATGGCATTTCTGGGCCACCACAAAGGTGGATTGGGGTTGCAGCTATTTTCAAATTGTATGAAAAGCAGGAGCCCAGTTAGAGTGCTATCTTCCCCTCAGATCTCAAGTTAATGTAAATATTTCTGAAGAAACAGGAAAACTGATATAGGCATGAGATCACTTTAATTTGCAAAAAACACAGTCAGTGAATAGTCAGGACTCAACAATCTTCCTGTCTTGTTAAAAACTGTTTTGTTTTTTTTTTAAGTTCACATGTCTAAAACCTTGAAAAGATTAGGAAGAACTTGTTTTCTCCATATAAGTTACCCATCCTCCAGCCCTCTTTGGTTACCATCTTTCCTATGCCTCTGTGATATCAACATTTCTAGATAGAAAAGAAGAACATGTTTTCCAGAAAGGGGAGAATGAAATGTTCCAATTTAGGAAGTTGCAGATTCTTAAGCAGACTGATTTTCTTCCCTCATTGTAACTTTCTCCTACCAGTTATACTCTCCTGTGCTATCATGTACCAGGTGCACACTTTGATTATTATACTTATCACACTGTCCTGTGGCTTTTTGCGTACTTGTCTGTACCCTCTCATAAATTTGTAAGCTTGTGGAGACCAGGGGCTTATATTTTACTTATTTTTCTATCCCCAGCATCTAGTGAAGTACCTACAAAACTGCCCCAAATCACTTTGTTTTATTTTGTCAAGGCATCCCATGGACAGTACTTTCCTCTTTTCTAGACTATAAAATGTAGATGCAAAGAAATGAACTATGGGCTCCTTACAAGCAGAGCTTTACTAGCTGAGGAATATCATTATGTGTAATAATTCCTTATACACTTAAATTATTCTAAATAATTTCAATTCGCATGTCCTGTATCAACAATTATTGTGCTGATGACTCATTCATTCATCATTCTTGGTCTTAAATTTCTTGGCAGAGAAAGGGCTCTGGAAAACGGGTAGTACACGCGTTAGTAGCTAATGATGGTTATTTAATAGTGTCATGCAGTGTGGAAGTCATCATGTGTGGAAGATCATTTCTTTTTAATTGCAGTTTGGAGCCTCAGTTGGTTTGGTGGAATAGTAATTATTAGGGCCTCAACTTCTGCTTATGTCAAAATCGTTACTAATGTGGTTTTTCCAACCAGAGCCTATGTTGATCCTCAAATGAGCACCTCTAATCCATACCAGTGATAAAGGGCTGGCTGGGGCCAGGGATTAAAGGGTACACTTCCTGGAACATTCTCTGCAGCAGCAGAATCAGAGTCAGGTTTACAAACACCTGTCTGGACAGATGGGACCAAACTGAGTATAAGGGGCTAACACCACTCAGCAATATGGCCCACAGCAAAGGTTGTGTCACTTAAGGACCATCTGCCACTAAGCAGTTAACATGATGTCAGTCTAATGAGAAAGTTACCAGAGCACAAATGTGGCTATAGGGCTAAGAAACAATCCTGGACTTCATTTCTCAGGAATATCTAATCACAGCAGCCTTGGTAGCCTGTAGTTTAGTTCATCACCAACCTCAGCAAACTCACCCTGGCCCACTGATTTTCCTATTGCCTCTTCTGTGAACAGCACGACAGAGTCTTTTTTGTGCTTTTAGGAAAGACCCATATGTTGTAACAACTCATATTCTTCCCTATGTTTTCTCTGCTACAAAATAATGTTTCTAAAAACAAGAATTCGGCACACACAGGAAAGTATTCATTATAAATAATGGATACATAAAAACAGAACAGGAGCACATTCATGTTATCTGTATTATTTTGAATATTCCTTATCAGTAATACATTTTTCTGTAATAAAGTCTATTAGTTAAGGATTTTAAGATGGACTGCATTAGTTTAAAACTATTGTCTCAAAATCTTTTTTTGAGGATGAGTCTTGCTCTGTTGCCCAGGCTAGAGGGCAGTGGCATGATCTCAGCTCACTGCAACCCCTGCCTCCCGGGTTCAAGTGATTATGTTGCCTCTGCCTCTCGAGTAGCTGGGATTACAGGCGCCCATCATGCCCACCTAATTTTTGTATTTTTAGGAGAGACGGGGTTTTCAACCTGTTGGCCAGGATAGTCTTGATCTCCTGACCTCGTGATCCACTGGCCTCGGCCTCCCAAAGTGCTGGGATTACAGGCGTGAGTCATAGAGCCCGAAAATTGTCTCAAAATCTTAAAAAAAATTTTTTTGAAATTTCTCTTTTTAGCAAAAATCACAAATAAATGCTTTCAAAACTACAAACCATATTTTTGTTTCTTTTGATACTTCAATTTATGTTTGATTTTGAGCAGAGGATTTAAATACTTACAGCAAATCATTCATTCCTTGAGAAAGGGCTGTTCCTTTGGAGCAGGCTATATCCGTCAATCAGCTCCACCAGCCCAGCAAAGAGCTGGGGTGTGGAAGGAAAGCCTGTTTTGTAGATGAAAACAATGTAGGCATCTAAACGCCCACCACCATGACACTGTCATTTTGTTCTCAAATATGCTCAGACAGGAATCTAGGTTCATGTTTCATCAGTGAAAACATGGTTTTATTTAGACAATGAAGCAACTTAAATTGTTGATCTTTTCTCCCTTTCTGCAATTAAGTTGGAACTGGTCATTATTGGTTCTAGGTTGACAGCCTCTCCATCTTCTTGTCTTCTCCTGCTGGAGGCAAAATGGAGGGCTGTGCCTGTGAACTGTCAGAATGGAGCTCAGAACTATCAGGAGTGGTCCAGAAAGAGGTCCTGGATCTTCAGCTCACTCTCCCCTCTTGAGAGTGAACTGCCTCTCCTGACCAGCACCTGGCCCTGCCCCTGTCTCCTTTTGCCCACTGTATGGAATGATACTTTACTTAGTCCTTGAGGAAGCAGCCTGTGCTACTCCTTTCCTACAGCCTGACATCTCCTTTCCTGCCAGAAGAAGGAAGTAAGAAGACAGCATAGCCCAAGTGGGGACACCTGGCCTATACTCCTTCTTTGTTGACTGTTTGGTTGAGCCAAGATTTCGCTGCTTATGCCATTAGCCAATGCACTGGTTTCTGGTATCATATCCTAATTTTTAAAAATTATTTGTCTGTGTTTTATTTTATGGAAGTAAAATTCAGACTGCAGTAGAACAGACTTATTTCCAGTGATTTGTCCCATTTCTTAGTTAAAAGGAAGTGGAAATTGATCTATGTATGAGTAATGTATGTTTTTAATTGTAACTTAGTAATTTACTTATTAATTCAGCAAACACTTATGGAATGCCCACTGGGTGGCAGGCACTGTTCTAGGCACAATAGATATAGTAACAAATTAGATTAATTTTCTGTGGAATTCTAGTAGGGCAGAAAGACAGTTAACAAGTACAGGTACTGTAATTTCATTTAGTGATAAGTTCTAAGAAGATAAGTAGGGGTGAGAGGCTACAGAGTGCTGGAGGGGTGGGTGTACTTGGCATAGATTAGATGGGAAGGAAAGAAGATGTGTGAGCAGCTCTGAATAAGTTGAAAGTAAAAGAGCACATGTCTGATGAAGGTTGTTCCAGTCAAAGGTAACAGTGCACATAAACCATGGGGATCCTGCAGATGTGGGTGTTGGCATACTAAAGCTACACATTCCATTTTTAACTTACTTTCTACAGTCATAATTTAGAGAACATCTCTAGGTGTAAATAATAACTTATTTATTTTGATCAGCACCTCATATAGAGAATACATGAAGATCCTGTTCTTTCCCGCTTCTAGCCACATCTTTCCCGGCAAGGGAAGGAGTTCCCATAGCCAACAAGTGCCCAATCTGAGCCTGCAAACCACATCTAGACCATATGCTAGATCACAATCTTCTAGACTCCATGACTCCCTGCCCAGAGGCTCCAAATCCAGTTCCAGGGCAAGTGTGAGCCAAATACACGGCCAAGAAAAGGCTCAGAGGTGACTAGAAGAGGATGTGGCAGATAAGGAATGAGTTTGGCCACAGGGGTTCAGGTATCTATCCTAATGTACATGAGCCTATTCATGGGCAGGACAAAGCCAGGAATGGAAATTGAAGTAGGACAGGCTGCCGGTGGGGGCAAGTTCCAGGGTAGAGCTTGTGAAGAGGGCTAGCAGTCTAAATTGGACTCTGTCCTTCCAGGTCATAATGAAGATAGATGATAGGCTATATTTTATTTAACAGATTCTGAGCTTGATTGATAACTCTCAAGGTAAGCAAACATGCAAACCAAACAAAACAGCTGGGCCTTTGGAAGAACTTGAAGCACAGATGTTTAACCCAAGCCATTGAGTAGATGGAGAGAGGATGCCACACCACTCACTTTATTCTTTTCTGAGTATCCCCTTGGCCTTTCTCATTCCAAAATAAAATTTTGCTCTTCCCCCAGTCAAAAATGAAAATGTTATATAAATAACAATGCAAATACATACACACACATTAAATGAACATATGTATGCATAGGCTTGAAAGGACAGTTACTAAGATATTAACAGTGGTTATCATCAGGTAGTTGGGTTATGAATACTTTCTTCTCCCTTTGCAGAGATGTTCTAATTTTTCAGTCATAAGCATGCATTGCTTTTTAAGTAAGATAAAAGCAATAACATCTTTTTATACCTTAAAAATGAAAAGACTCCAGGCCATAAGTGTCTGTTCTATTTAATGTAACATTTGCTGATTTATTTTCTGCTCAATTATTTTTACTTTTAGAAAAACACTAATAAATTTATTCTTGAAATTAACATGTTGTGATGTAAATTAAATAGCAAACAAAACATACCCATCAGAAGGTGGTAGAAGGAACTGAAACAGAAGCTACAGCTGTCTATTATTTTCTAGGCAGCCCCTATCATCCCATAGCTAAGTGATTCCTTGAGTATGCTTGAGTCCGAAATGCCTACCTTTTGGAATTAGTTTATAATTGCTATATAATGTGATTTATTTGTGATATAAATCACAAGATAATGTTTGTGAAAGCAAAGTGTAGTCTGGTACCAAACATCAGGACTTAAATCTCGTATTTTCCATGACTTTAACCTTGTGCTGGTTGTTTGATCCCTCTGTGCTTCATTTTACTCATTTGTAAAAGGAAGTAATAGTGCATCTATCTTGTAGAATTGTTAAAAGGATTAAATACATTAAAAGTGTTTAAAACAGTGTCTGGCATATAGTAAGCACTATGTACATATTTAGCTAATATAAAATAATTTCTGAGGTATAGATTACAATGTAAATACTGTTTTTGAATTAGCCCCAAGACTTGAAAAATCCATTTTTGTCTTTTGCTTAAGAGCTTAATACAGTAGGTCTGACATTCACTTATTCAGTCTAAAAAATATTGAGTTTCTATGTTCATGATACCCTTTCTTTTTCCTCCTGCCTATGCAGGTGAGTCCCATAAATCCAACACTGTGAACTATGTTCCATTCACCAGTTTTTGGTACATGACACGCCCTCAGCTAAAATAACTCTAAGGTATTAATCAAATCTATCTACATCATACTGAAGTCAATCTAGTCTACCACATGGTAAGGATTCATACTAATCACTGAACTCATTGACTCAAATAACCCAAATATTTGAATGTTACATATGCACAGTCTAAGTTTGACCTGACTTTTATTTTTTGTCTCAATTTCCAATGAGGCCCCAAGCTCCAATCCTGATGACTACAACTGGGAAACGTATCCACTTTCCAAAGAGATACACCCCCTTAGTCCACCTCTTAGTCTACCCCCTTTGCCCATTGCCTACCTCCATATATGAGAGTAGAAAGGAAGATTGATAGTGATTAATTCCTTAGAGACAGTTCTCAGAGTGCTGTGCATTTTTCTTCCCACGGGAGATGGAAAGCGGGTGCTTACCCCATCAGTAAACTGCAGAGGCTTCTGTAAGACCACTTAAAGAGCTTGGTAGTACCCCTGAACATTTGACAAGACACAGAGGCTGATGCCTGATTCTTACCTAGAAACCTTAAAGGTGAGCAAGCGGCCCAGTGGGAATTGCTTCAGGTGGTAGAGTGGAGAGAAAAGGCTACGGATGAGGGTGGAAAAAGCTGGTTCCCACTGAAAGTGGAGTAGAGGTGGGGTTTCTCAGGCACTGGCATGGACAGTATGGCAGGCAGGCAGATGGCAGCCCAGTGATGGGCCTGCTCCACCCCAGGATGAGAGGATGCTCCGCGGGAAGTTTGTGAAGCACAACAAGCAGTAGCTGAGTGGGGAATGCAGCCAGCTGGCTAAGGATATTGGGCACGCCACCCAAGGGCACAGTGGCTGGTCTCCAGCAACAGGGTGGGCGATGCTGAAGAACCCACTGAAGAATTTGAAAAGAGAAAGAAGCACTCACAGACGGCACGATGAACAATCATAACTGCACTACTCAAGGAAGAATTTGGCTGTCCCCAAATGATTTTCCCTCTCCCCTGCAGGAACCAAAGACAGAGAAAGGAGTGAGGGAGTTGGAGTGAAAAAATACCGCAAAGACATGATAAAGAATCAACCACTTCCCTCTTCCCTACTGCAGAATCCAAGCATAGGTCGTGCTGGAGCTGGTACAGGGACAAAGAGATTTAAGTTCAATGAGAAATGAAAGTTTCAATTTAAAAAGGATTTTTAAAATAATGTCTGAAAATGAGACTCTTAATGTCTGAAAGTGAACAAAAAAAGCTGTGGAGTCTGTGTGTACTAAGTACTTTCCATTTACGGTTTCAGCATATTTAACCCTTCCAACTACACTATGAGGAAGTTACTATTTACTACTCTCATTTTGCAGATGAAGAAACCAAGGCACAGAGAGGTTAAGTTACTGGCTCAAAGTCACACAGCTAAAAACAGTCAGAGCTCGAATTTCACTCTAGCAATCTACCCTAAGGCCTGTGCTCTTAAACATCATGCCACATTGCTGTGGTCTTATCTCTTACTAAACTCAGTTTAGTAAGGGTGGTTTAAATTAAATTAAATTAAATTAAAGGGTGGTTTTGAGACCACGAAATTACATAAATAGCAAATTTAAGTCATTTTTGTGTTTTATGAATTCCTCAATGAATCCAAAAATTGCCTCAGTCTTCTCCTCTATTCATGTTGCCTAATTATTTAAAAGTAACTAGCCCTCATTAGAAATTTGGAGTGACATGCTTTGAAAAAAATTAACGTTAAAAAAATGTTATTATAAAAATATTAAGATTGATGAGCCATTGGTATTTTGGTACCAAAGAAAATGCATTTTCTGTTAACAACTGACCACCATTTCCCAGTTCAAAACATGTAACGATCAGTACTGCAGACAGCTTTGTGCTATCTTCTGCATGAATATTTCTCTGTAGTTTTTTTCCTACTCCATTCCTGTGATCTTGTCCTGCCTCACCTTTGCCCTACCTCAGGAAAATGGGTATCCAAGTGGTGGGTCAGCAGAGTCACTAGGTAGAGGATAAAGGAGCAATAGCTACTTTGAAGTGATTTGTATTGATGCCACAAAATCCCAGTCAAAATGTATTCCCAGGAAAGGAAGAGGGATTGCTGCTGAAACAAAATCAATTAAAAAAAACCTTCCCCTTCCCTAGAGCAAGTGTGTGCACATTTCAACTGGTTTAGGGGCTTTGCGCTTGGACTTTTGCTGATTTGACTGACAGTTTTAACAGAGATGAGAATACACAGATGGCAGATTCACTCATGTGGGGGAACATTCTTTCCTAATTGAAACATTATGCCTCTCTTCGCTAAGCAATTAAGTAGGAAATTAGCATGTTTAGTCCATTAAAATGCCTTAACTTAATAGAGGATAATGACATACAAGAAAAACTTGTAAAACTCAATATTCACACTTGCACATAAGACTAGAGTAATTCAAAACTTTCCATTTTAGTTTTAGAATTTGTTTTGATGGCAAGCTTTTAAATAATTGCATTTTTTTTCCCTCTGAACTTTGAGATTAATAGGTCTTATTTTTCTCACATATATGAAATTTTGGGCATTTTTTTTTTTTTTTGGAAAATTCTATTCAGTTTTACTTGTGAAAACACATGCTCTGAAAATCCACCAGGGGGAGATTTTAACGTTGAGAACTTTGATAGGGAAAGTTTCAGATTTTATACAGTTGTATTTCAGTTGAGAGCTGGAACAACTTAAATTTTGAACTAAGCCTTGATTATAAGGTTTACATCTTGATAAAGCTACCCAAGATATTCCAGCTATATTAAAACCTGAACTGAGTGGCTAGGGAGAACTGATGAAATATTACTCAATCTTGTCAGAGAATGCATGTGGAGGCTGTGTGTTTGGGGAAGGAGGGGGATTTGGGTCTGAACGGGATGAGACCTTGTATCTCTAGGGGTTGAACCAGATGAAAGAGTAATCTATGGCCATTGCCACTGTGTACACTGTTAGTAATTTCTGGTTTCCACTGATGCAGAAAAGCTAGATTTGGTTCCGTGGGGAGGCTTTGAGTCTTAGAATACCACTGAAATTCTCTGTAACATGATGAAAGAAATGAAAAATATATATAAGGGATATTTTTGAGATGACTTGCCTTATTTGAGAAGGCATGACACTTTTGCAGAAATCTTTAGATAACCACCACCAGTGTGGTCCAAGCAATAATAACTTGATGTCATCAAAATTCCAATAAAATTTAAAATAGATAATCTCTAGAAAGCATCCTGTGATAGGATTTGACATGTGGTGTGTTTTTCAAACATGTTAATCAAAGTTTGATGTGTTAAAAAGTGAAGGTTCTTCTACTGTCAGCAAAACACCTGCAGTTTTGTAGAGTCTTTTCCCCTAAAACTGAGAAATTGGATAAAAGACTCATTGGTGCTCATTCTAGCACAATCACTCCCCTTTCAGCAACTTACCATTTTGAGAGGTGATTTTCTACATACAAATGAT
This sequence comes from Mandrillus leucophaeus, assembly GCF_000951045.1. Classification (NCBI taxonomy): domain Eukaryota; kingdom Metazoa; phylum Chordata; class Mammalia; order Primates; family Cercopithecidae; genus Mandrillus; species Mandrillus leucophaeus. The sequence continues at coordinate 1,334,214 of NW_012107920.1, forward strand.
GTTTCCTTTCTGCAAATAAATGAATTTTTTCATCCTCTTGGATCATATATCTTTTCCCCATATAGTATAGTATCCTTTAACATATTGTGTAAGGATATTTTCTTTTGAGATTCAAACTAATGTTTCCTTCTTTTATTTTCCCCTTTCTTCTTCCCTAGTTGATGTAGACAACAGAGGATTCCTTGCCTCTGTGAGGTGTGCGGCTGACTTCCTGGCTTTTTTGTGTGTATGTGTATGGGCTGTGAACCCAAAAGTATCTGAGCCAGATCTCAGTCAACTTAGAAAGTTTATTTTGCCCATGACAGCCTCAGGAGGTCCTGGCAACATGTGCCCAAGGTGGTAGTCAGGGTACAGCTTTCTTTTATACATTTTAGGAAGACATAATACATCAGTGAATACATGTAAGATTTACATTGGTTCGATCTGGAAGAGTGGGACAACTTGAAGCAGGGGGCTTGCAGGTTATAGGTAGATTTAAAAATTTTCTGATTGTCAGTTGGTTGAAAGAGCTGTTATCAATAGAAAGGAATGTCTGAGTTATAATAAAGGGCTGTAGATACCAAGGTTTTATTATGTAGATGAAACCCCCAGGTAGCAGGCTTCCGAGAGAATGGATTGTAAATGTTTCTTATCAGACTTAAGGTCTGTATTTATGTTAATGCTGGTTGGTTTTTCCAGAATTACAAAAGGGAGAAAGATATAATGAGACTTGTTCAACTCTCCACTTCTCATCATGTCCTGAACTAGTTTTTCAGATTAACTTTGGAATGCCCTTGGCCGAGGGAAGGGGTCCATTTAGATGATTGGGGGACCTTAGAATTTTATTTTTGGTTTATAAGCCTAAGCCCACTGGGAGAGTATAGTTTGAGAAGAAATATTTAACTCAGAATGAAAAGAAATCCCTGGAGCTGTTATGGGATTGGGGCAAAGGACAAGTTGGGGGTCTCAATGAAAGAGGACATCTGTGGATTTTTCCCTGCCAGAACTCTTAGAATATAGAAGAGTATTAACATTAATGGCCAGGGAGCCTTGATTTTAGGCTGAGAGTTCCCAGTCTCTTGGTGGAAACCAGCACAGAGGTGGCCCATGACAGCTGTCACATTGATTATACAGCTGTAATAAATGCAGACAAATAACCAATGTCCAGGAGACGCTCCAGACGTTTTGGTGCTGGGTAAGAAATACCTTTGAAGATTGGAGAAAACAACTCTGGAGAAAAGGGAGCACCAGGGAGAATTTCTCCCTAACTTCAGAAAATTCTTGCCTTCAACGCAAGCATCAGTTCCATATTCTACCACACTTGTTCTTCCAGCCCCAGGACTCTCAAACCTCAGCCCCTTCATGACTTCACCATTCCCTCTGCTGGCTATGCCTAGGATTCATGGCTTCAGATACTTTCTTCCTAGTGCCCTTAGCTTCCTCACTTCCTTGTCCAGCAAAATCGCCATAACTAACCAATCCACCACTACAGTCTCCATTTGTAAACCCAAGCCGCTGAATGGCAGCTAGAGAAAGTCCATGGCTACATGGGATTGCTACTTCTGCAAATCATTGTTCCTTATGTCAAATTGGGTCATTGACCTTGCTTGACCAGCATTTGATCTGTCCCTACACAGTTCTCTTTATTCCCCACAACTGCTACTTCAAATGAGCGCTACTCTTTTCAAGTACCCTACTTCATTCTGGATCTTTCCTTAACTCACAGTGGTCAGCCCTCTGATCTTGCTTCACAAAAAAATAGAGTACATTGAAGAGGCAGAAATTCCCTCATTTTGATTCCCTGTACTCCTTAAATTTTTTAGGATCCTAACTCTCTTTCCCGTCTTCCCTCTCATCTAGATAGAAAACTATTCCTTTCTAAGGTGAATTGCCCTACATTTTGCCTTGAATCTCTTAACTTCCAAACTTCTCAGGGCCTTTCTTCCCAGAGGCCCTTCCGTTTACCTCCTCTGCAATTGACTTTCCCTTTCCTTTTTTCTTTCTATTTCCTTTTTTTCTTTATTAAGACAGAGTCTGACTCTGTCACCCAGGCTGGAGTGCAGTGGCACCATCTTGGCTCACTGAAACTCTGCCTCCTGGGTACAAGCTATTCTCCTGCCTCAGCCTCCCAAGTAGTTGGGATTACAGGTGTGTGCCACCACGCCCAGCTATCTTTTTTTAATTTTTGGTAGAGACAGGGTTTCACCATATTAGCCAGGCTGGTCTCAAACTCCTGACCTCAAGTCATCTGCCTGCCTCAGCCTCCCAAAGTGCTAGGATTACAGGCATGAGCTGCTGCGATGGCCTGACTTTCCCTTTCCACTCATTCTCTCTTTTTAGCAACAGCAAGTATCTCATGAGTTATCAGTTATTGATCTTATCTATTTGGCACAATAGTGAGAACTTTACATATCATCTTCTTTACTTTTTAAAAGAATATTATGCAGAACCACTACTATAGCCATTTGGCAGACAAAGAAATAATTATAGAAAGATTTGTTGTTGTTAACTTGACCAAGATCTCACAGCTAGTAAATGATAGATTTCAGTTCATTTGTCTAGGTTCCATTAGGTATAATGTACAATTACATACTAACACACATAAGTGTGTGTGTGTGTATGACTTTTTCAATGTTTTCCTTTTCTCTTTTTTAAAAAAGCACTTTATTGATCCTATGTGTTCTTTATTTACCACCTTATTTCCATTCTTTCCATTCCTTCTTTCCATTCAGGGTCAATTGTCTGGAAAGATCAGTCAACACTTACTGTCTCACTTTTTAATCATAAAACTCCTCTTGCTAAGGTCATTCTCTTCCCTTTGTTGCCGAATACAGTGAAAGTATTTCAGAATTTATATTATCTACTTTTAATTATCATTTTAAATATCGATACACTTTCTGTCTCCTTCTTAATGATCATATCTACTATTGTTTCCTTGACATTCTCTTACCTAATTTTCCTCTTACCTCTAAGTGTTGATGCCCCAGAGGTCAACCCTCACTTTGGCCCCTCTCCAAGTGAAAGCTCATGCACTATTGCAGGTGCAAGTCTACCTTTAGGCTGATGACCCATGTTCCTGTACCTATACAACAGGCCTCTCTTGAGTACCAGCTGCATACAGGATGCCTACACTTAGATGATGTAAATTAACCCTAATTCAACGTTTTGAAAATGGCATCATCATCTTCTTCTCAAATCTGCTTCTTATTAACTATTAATTTATTCAAATAATATTGATTATTTAGTATGTATCAGATAGTGTTCTAGGATCAAAGCAGTGAATGAAAAAGACCAAAAAAAAATCTGCCTTATGGAATTTACATTCTAGTGGGAAATGTTGTCTATTTCTACTAGTCAGGGTTTAGTTAGAGAAATAGAATCTCTATAAATATAATGGACAAAAAGTTTATTGCAGGAATAATACCTTACGGAATTGTGGGAGAAGCTGAGAATATCCAGGTCTGAAAGAGAAAGTTGGAGGTTCAGAGAAAAGTTAAAAAGCGGAGCTCCTGAAATAGCCTATCCAGCTGCCAGAGTAGAAATGTAAGGAGAGCTGGCAGAAAAGTGCAGGGACAGCTGTTGCCTCATCTCTCCCTGTGTCTAGCCTCCAGAATCTTCAGAAAATAATGGCTGCTACTTCACTTCCACACACGTTAGCCTGAGAACATACAGAAGGTGTCCCGGCTTATTAAATTGACACAGTATGAAACCACAGCACTCTCATAAATGATATGTAGCTAATGTTGTCATTGGTGTTTTAAATCTAGTCTGGAAAACTTTGTCTTTTATCAAATGAGGAAGAGGAGAAGACGAGATATCCACAACAAAAATCTTAAAAGAGGATGTGTTTTCCCATAAAGATGGAGGAATAAAGAGGTAAGAGTAGCAGCGGGAGGAGCCATGAAAGAATGACGTGTGCTTGAGAGAGATGCAGGGTCCTCAGCATGGAGCCACATTTCAGTTATGGCAAGGGGAATGGGATGAACAGTGTCCCCCAGAAATTCATGTATATCCAGAACCGCAGAATGTGACCTTATTGAAAATATGGTCTTTGCAGATTTAATTAGCTAAGAACCACAAGACGAAATCCTCCCGAATTTAGGGAGGACTCTAAGTCCAATGACTAGTATCCTTAGAGGAAAAGGAGAGGACACAGGGAGACATGCAGCCCAGAAGACCACGTGAAGATAGGGGCAGAGATCGGAATTACACTGTCACAAATCAAGGGCTACCAGGAGCCACCCAGCAAAGGCTGGAAGAGAGAAAGAGGCCTTCAGAAAGAGAATGGCCCTGAAACACCTTGAGTTAAGACTTCTAGCCTCCAGAACTGTGAATGAAGAAATTTCTGTGGTTTTTAACCATGTTGCTTGTGGTAATTTTTTTACAGCAGTCATAGGAAACTAATACAAGTAAGAATATTCTGCAAACATATTGCATCCTTGTGATGAGAGTGAGGTTTTTTGGTTTGTTTGTTTAAAAAAAAAAAAAAACTTGTATTTTTCTCTATTTTATATAAAATACCTGCTTATGCCATTTTTAAAAAATCCACTTTCTCCTTAGACTAGCAAGAGAGTATTCTGTTGTCCACACTCAGAACTGGCAATACAGAAAAGGTACCAGGTGAATAGGGGAGGGTGAAAAGGGAGAGACTGCAAGAGGCTGTTTAATTCTTTAAATTCCTGCCATGCTAATTAAATAATGTTAGACTATAAACTTAAAATCTACTTACTCTATCTTACTTATGCTGAAATTTTCTTCCACTGTACTAAAATAACTCTACATCTTAAATTCACTGATTGCATATGCTCTGTGTAGATTAGAGAAGAAATGTCACAGAATAAAGATAAACAGGAAAGGCCAAACAAACCAAGTGTGTCACCTCTGGAAAGGCAGTATTTCTCACGCTCATTTATTTTCTGGGCTTTGCCAGATGACAAGGAGCCAGAAGAGGCATAGAAGTATAGAACCTCAGAAAGAGAGCTGTTTTAAACCATGTAGTCCAGTCACCAAATGGTTATTTGATCTTCTCTACAACATCCCTGGAAATCTGTGTCCAAACCCTCCCTGAGCCTCTCTAGTGACAAAGGACTCATTACCTCCGGAAGCAGACATTACATTTTAGGCACTCTACTTGAGAGGAAAATTCTCCAGCTGACTTGAAATCCAGTACTTTTGATAACTTCTGAATGTTGCAATCTGGGGCTACTAAGAACTACATTTGTCTTCTTGAATGATACCAATTCTCACACTTGAATCCAGCTATCATGTCCATCCATGTCTTCTTCTTCTTCTCAGACTTAAGCCTCCATTTCCTTTGGCTATCATGATTTCATTTTATTTCCTCCACTTTCAGGTTCCTTTCCTCTGGCTGTGCTCGAATTAGTGGGACTAAATATTCTCTTAAAGCTGAAGGTCACACACTTATCTTTCCTCCATTTTTCTTAGTGACTTCTTGCAGGATTTTGTCTGTTCCACTGCCAGACATCAATGAAAGGTTCCATCAATACTTCGTCCTTTGTGCCCTCATAGCTTTGGTCTAGTTTATATCATATTGTGCTCCAATACATACTTAAGTTTCTGCTCCATCCCCCTATTGGACAGAGATGTAACTGAGGATAGGAATGATGTATTTTTGTTTTTGAATTCCAAGCAACAAGCACCTCTCTGTGCACATAGCAAGGTTTAATTTGAAACTATGTAAAATATAACCATCAAAATGAATGGATCACAAAAGTTTTCCCAGGAGAGGTCCTATGACCCTGGATACGTCCCACAAACTGATTAAGAAGCCAAAAATAATGCAGGGTTATATAAAACCGAAACTTTGGTGTGTTATGCGGTCAAGCAACCTTAAAGAATTCCATAAAAATATTATTAGAGGAAATAGGCTTTAGGGCTATAAAAGGATCAACTCAGGATAGAGGAATCCTGGATTGGACAGGGGTCTAGATTGGTGCAGATTGAGGTCTGGGATTTTTTTTCAAAATGGCACTTCTAACAAAAGTTACATATCCATGAGACAGGTATGGTAATTAGTTATCAGGCCAGGTGGTAACTTTGAGGAGTGAAGATGATCTAAAGCTTGGGGAGGCAGATGATTGCAACAAAGAAAGGTAGTGGGTGGTGGAAAGTGATAGCATGATATTAGAAATGGAAGACTTTCTTAAAACAGCGAAGAGAATGGTCCAGAATGGAAATGAGGAAAATGGAGAACACCTATCCCACCTCCGCATCCAGAGGCCTGAGGAATGTGGGAAAGAAACAGTCACTATTTGAGAGGGCTCCCAGGGAAGAAGTGTTTTTAGGAAAAAGCCAGGATAAAGTCAGAGCCACGTGAAGATCTTAGAAGAAATTGAAGTTACAGGGGATGTGATGTGTGAGGAAGCACAGTCCACAAGACCATTCTCACTTCTGAAACCAAACGCAAGTTTAAGGAGTTCCCCCAAACACACTCAGTTTCAATAATTCACTAGAAGTATGCATAGAACTTACCAAAAGTTGTTGTAATCAGTCATTGTTTGTTACTCTAGTTTGTATTCTAGGAAAAGAATACAGATTAAAATTAGCCAAGAAAAGAAGTACCCAGGGCAAAGTCTAGGAAAGTGCCAAACTCAGAGCTTCTAGTTGTCCTTCACCTATTGAGTCATGAACAGCATTACTTTCCCAGGATTGATGTCTGGTAATATGCTGAGTATTGCCAGCCAGGAAGTTCATGGGGGTCTTGGTGTTCAGAGTTTTCGTTGGAGCTCCATCATGTAAGCACAATTGATTGCCAACATGTTAGATCTCCATTTCCAACCCCTCAAGAGATCTAGCTTACACTATGTGACCCAAAAACCCCTCTCTAAATCACATTGTTATTTATCTGTCTTATGCAAGACCAGCAGGCAAACAAAGACATCCCTATCAGGCATGGCATTCCAAGGGTTTACAGACTGCCTCCAGAAGCCAAGGGCAAAAGCCAGCTCTCTCTTTCCTTAGGCAAGGCTACATTCTTTAGTACACAGGGGATTGTAATGATGATTGACTTTTCACATTGCGTTGTAAGTATCTGTTCATGTGTGCATCCAGTGATGGTGAGATCCTTGAGGTCAGAGTCTATGCAACATGCAATGTCTGCATACTGGATGGGCAAACTGGTAAATGAATCTCTTTGGTGTGGTTTTGCACAATGGAATAGCTTCAAATGCCTTGGTCTGGGAAATGGGGTTTTACTTGTTCTTTCTTGAGGAACATAAATGAGTCTCTCAACTTCTATTGTTTCTACAACATGCGGAGTTTTTTATTTTATCAGTGGGAAAGTTCCTGGAAAATTATTGTTCTGAAGAATTCCTGTTCAGTGCCTTGGGTAATGATATAATTTGGATGTTTTGTTCCCTCCAAATCTCATGTTGAAATGTGATGCCCAGTGTTGGAGGTGCAGGTGAGTGGGACATGTTTAGGTCATGGGGGCAGATTCCTCATGAATGGCTTGGTGTCTTCCCAATGGTAATGAGTGAGCTCTCGCTCTGTTAATTTATGAAAGAGCTGTTTGTTTAAAGCATCCTCCTCTCTCCCTTGCTTCCTTTCTCAACATGTGACATGCCTGCTCCCTCATCACCTTCTACAATGACTGTAAGCTTCCTGAGGCATCACCAAAAGCTGAGCAGATGTTGCTGCTGTGCTTGTACAGCCTGCAGAACTGTAAGCCAAATAAATTTCATTTCTTTATAAATTAACCAGTCTCGGGCATTCCTTTATAGCAATGCAAAATGGACTCACACAGGTGACAAATGCATTCGAGGGTTTATTGGACTGCAGAAAGACATAGTTCTCTAAAGTGAGGGCTTCTTGCCTAAAACAATGTATGTTGTTATACATATTGTTATATATATTGAACTGAAAAACATTTCATGGCTTACCAGGCTTCTGATTTACCTCAGCACAAAGGAAAATTAAAAGTGCTCTCAAAGGCAAATGCCAACTTATTTGTCTGACTAACAGACTTATTCTAACTCCTCATCTCTCTCATTACCACTGCAAAAATGACAGACTAGCTGGAAACATGAAAGAATGTGAATAAAAGGCCAAAATTAAATAGAAATATCAGAACTTCTTTTGATGTTACAAGTCCCCAGGCTTGAATTATGTCAATAAGCACAGCACTTCAGAAGGCGAATCTTGCTGTTATTAAAAATAGCTAAACAGTAGGGCCAGGCGTGGTGGCTCACGCCTGTAATCACAGCACTTTGAGAGGTTGAGGCAGGCAGATCACGAGGTCAGAGGATCAAGACCATCCTAGCTAGCATGGTCAATCCTCGTCTTTACTAAAAATACAAAAAATTAGCCAGGCATGGTGGCATGTGCCTGTAATTCCAGCTACTTGGGAGGCTGAGGCAGGAGAATTGCTTGAACCCAGGAGGCAGAGGTTGCAGTAAGCTGAGATTGTGCCACTGCACTCCAACCTGGATGACAGAGCAAGACTCTGACTAAAAAAAATTAAATACATAAAAATAAAAATAAAAAAACTAAAGAATATAACCATTATGCAATCAAAATATGCAATATTTCAAGCTTTTAGGAAAAAAGCATTATCGAAGGAGAAATGCTCACCATTCCCCTAATTCCTCTAAAAATATCGTTAAATCTATATAGCCACCTACAACATACTGTTCAGTCTGTTACTCAATCTACATGAAGTCATTGTTTTCGTCTTCTTCTCTGAGACCTTGGTATAAAGATTAAACAAATAGTTTGTTAATTTTTTTTTTCTCCAAAGAAAAGGCTCCTTTGGCTCTCATTCTAAGTTGTTTTGGACGTGGTTTTCACTCTCAGGAAGCAATTAGAAGGGCAGTTCGTGGAGATAATTAAGAATGCTGCAACTTTTTTTTTTTTTTTTTTTTATGGGAGTAGGCCACACAATTTGGGACCAGAAACCCACATCAACTATTTCTTGAAAGAGGACTACAATGATGGCACTTGTTTCAACTTGATCATTCAGTGAAGCCATCTCACTTATCCTGCCAGAGTGTATCTTCAAGACAATCTTGAAGTGGTTTTGTTAGGTCTGAGATGTGATCCTTACTGAAGCACTTGTATTATTGATTTTTAGTCATTTCACTAGGAGCTATGCATTTTTAATTCATTACTGTGTTCCTAGAACTACTATTGTCCCACCTGGTGTAATATGTGAGACTCTTACCAGGGTGCAATTCTATTTACTCCACGGTTTCTGATGCAATTGTTACCATCTGTTTTACTACTTCATACATTATAAATCTGGCCAAATAAAAGATTTCATTTTTATTTTAAGCAGTTAGTAATCTTTTAAAGAAATTAAGAGGAAAGGGACAATCATTTATATTCATCCATGTATTTACCATTTTTGGTGCTTTTCATTTCTTCTTGTTGATTCATGGTTCCACATGGAATCATTTTCATTAGCCTTAGCATTTCTTGTTGTGCAGGTGTGCTGGAGATGGATTTCCTGTTTTCACTAATCTGCAAATGTCTTCAATTTACCTTCATTGTGAAGGATATTTTTCACCGTGCATAAAATTTTGGAAAATGCTTTCTCTTTCCTTTTAGCTCTTTGAAGACATCATTTCATATTCTTCGGGCCTGCACTTTTCTTCTATTTTTGAATTAGATTCTGAATTTATTTTAAAATTTTTTTTTATTGATATATATGTTATACATATTTTGGGGTACATGTGATATTCCAATACCTGTATACATTGTGCAATGATTAAATCAGGGTAATTGGGATATCCATCACCTCAAACATTTATCTTTTCTTTTTGTTGAGAACATTATAATTTTTATCTTCTAGTTATTTTGAAATATATAATAAATCATTGTTAACTATAATTTTTCTACTATGCTGTCACACACTAGAACTTAAGCTTTCTATCTAACTATATTGGTCTGCATTTTTCTGATGATAATTCAGCCAATACTTGTATCTTTGTATGCAATATATATTTTTAATGGCTACTTATATATGTTTTCTCTTTATCTTTGGTTATCAGCAATTTAATTATGTTGCACCTAGGTGTAGTTAGCCTTATGTTTATCCTGTTTGAAGTTTTCTATGTTTTTTGGATCTATAACTTAATGTTTTCACTAGATTTTAGAAACAGATGGTCGTTGTTCTTTTTTTTTTTTTTTTTTGCTTCATTAACTTTATCCTTTTCTTATGGACCTCCCGTTGCACATTGATCAGATTGCTTGCTGTTGCTCCTACAAGTCCCTATGACTCTAGTAATATTGTTATGGTTTTTTTTTTTTTTTCTGTTTTTCAGACTGGATAATTTTTTATTGATCTGTCATCGAGTTCATTGACCTGTTCATTACAGTCTCCAATCTGCTATTAAGCCAATCAATAAATTTTTATTTGAGACTGTATTAGTTTGTTTTCTTGCTGCTGATGAAGACATACCTGAAACTGGGAACAAAAGGGGTTTAATTAGACTTAATTAATTATTAAGTCTAATTAAAGGCCTCCACATGGCTGAGGAGGCCTCAGAATCATGGTGAGAGGCAAAAGGCACTTCTTACTTGGTGGTGGCAAGAGAAAAATGAGGAAAAAGCAAGCGGAAACCCCTGATAAACCCATTAGATCTCATGAGACTTATTTGCTATCACCAGAATAGCATGGGAAAGACCAGCCCCTGTGATCCAATTACCTTCCCCTGGGTCCTTCGCACAACTCGTTTGAATTCTGGGAGATACAATTGAAGTTGAGATTTGGGTGGGGACACAGACAAACCATATCAGAGATATATGCTCAACACATTCTATAAATTGAATACTTTAGAGTTTCCATTTCTCTGGAGACATTTCTTATCTGTTTACTCTTTATGCCCACATTTTTTGATGTGTCTTTGTACATTTTTATAGCCCTTTAAAGTTCTTGTCTGCTAATTCTAAACTGCAAATCATTTGGAATTCTGTTTCTATTGGCAGGATTTTTCTCAATTTTAGTACACATTTTCCTGCTGCTCACAAATTTAGTAGTTTTTCAAATCTTATGCTGGACTTTATGGTGATTATTTTGTCTTCATTATGTTGTCTATTTTTTATATAAAAAAGGTATTTAATTTTGTTTTGTTGGGTTGTTAATAGTACATCCTTTTGTTTATTTCAGGCTTGGGTTTTTTTTTGTTGTTGTTGTTGTTGTTATTTTAGAGCTGCTGTATTTTTTCCTTAGTCTTATGGCATATTCCTACTTTAACGTGGTTCTTATTCCATAGACATGTCCTTTCTGGAGTCGCAACTAAATGACTGAAGTACACAGTGAGGGTGGAATAGTGGCCAAACATCTCCCAGCATGGGAAGACCTGTTGCGTCTCTCTTGTGGGACAGCTCTGAGCCCCACAACCTCCACCCTCTGTTAGGCCTTGTGGTATCTCTTTCTACATATCTGCTGCCAATCTTTCAGACAAGAACCTCCTGAGTAGAGTTTTTGAGCTCCATTTCTGCACATCTTCCTCATCTCCAGTTCTCTATCCCAGAATTTCTTGCTGCTTTTGTAGTTCCAAACTCTTCTACTTCTCTCCTTGCTTAGAGAGACCACTGGCCTCTCCTTGGGCTTCACTTCCCTCAGAAGTAGTCAGAAAAATGCCCCCAAACAGGAAGCTACTCAAAAGTGGTGATCATCTTGTGCTTTTTCCCCCCTCAATGATTGCAGTTCCGAGCTGTCTGTGCCTAATACTAGAAAACAGTTGTCTCATATATTTATGTCCGGTTTTACAGTTTCTTTTGGCAGGAGGCAAATTTCATGCCATTCACTTATCATGATCTGAGGCAGAATTCTGATTTTCTTTTATGCATGCAGACATAGGTCCAGAAAGACTGTAAGTTCCAAAGCATTGGAGACCATGCCATAGGTGGCTGGTAATATATTCAACGTATAATCATTGCTCAGTGAATATTAATAGAACATATTATATTAAATTGAACTGAAGGACTGAAGTTTCTATTGTGAAGAACTCTAAAAACCTTTATTCTCCCTTGCTAGATGTAGAGTATGATATCGGGGTTAAAATGCATTGATCTCAAGAGAATAAATATTATATAGAATTCAATTAAAAGTGAAACGTCACGACCATTTCAAGAGTTCTTAGGCTAAGTTTTTATGCTATCAGCATTTATGGATAAAACATAAAAATTTAATTGTTTAAATAAAATTCAGTCTGCCCAATGCCCCAAATACCCAATATCTAATATATCACCTTTTATTCACATATAACAACATTTTTACACAGGCCTCATGAAAATTGCTAAAGCTACAATACTTCCACGAATAGATCATGCTTAAAGGGAAATTTTTGTTCATAAAGGAGGAAACCCAGGGGGAAATTTTTCACTAATATATACATATTAGTTGCTGAACTGAGATGAGTTGTGAAGTCATTCTGCTTTTATGTAATCAGAGGATATTGAGGCCTTGATAACATTTCCATTGATCTAGTGTGAAACATTACAGTGAATATTTGAGTTTTGTTGAAATTTTTTATTTATAAACCTTATAATGGATGCTTTCAGAATATGTTTTTGTTTTTGTCATAACTTTGTTCCAGGCTGAGAGTTGAAATACGAATAAAAGAAAAGAAATATTTCTCTTGTGAAGTCTGAGGGTAGGACTATGGGAGGAAAGAGGCTACCCTAAAATCTGCTATTTGTGATTGTGTTTTGATTGTTTTTAAAAGGAAATTTAAAAATCAAAGAATGTAGAGTTGTGCTTAGAAGTTTGTCGGTGGCCGGGCGTGGTGGCTCAAGCCTGTAATCCCAGCACTTTGGGAGGCTGAGATGGGCGGATCACGAGGTCAGGAGATCGAGATCATCCTGGCTAACACAGTGAAACCCCGTCTCTACTAAAAAAATACAAAACACTAGCCGGGAGAGGTGGCGGGCGCCTGTAGTCCCAGCT
>NW_012107920.1:1347245-1363828 GCF_000951045.1 Mandrillus leucophaeus
AAGTTTGTCAGTGTAGACTGGGTGCAGTGGCTCATGCCTATAATCCCAGCACTTTGGGAGGCCGAGGCGGATGAGGTCAGGAGTTTGAGACCAGCCTGACCAATGTGGTGAAATCCCGTCTCTACTAAAAATACAAAAATTAGCCGGCCATAGTGGTGCATACCTATAATCCCAGCTACTCAGGAGGCTGAGACAGGAGAATTGCTTGAACCCCGGAGGCGGAGGTTGCAGTGAGCTCAGATGACACCACTGCACTCCAGCCTGGGCAGCAGAGTGAGACTCTGTCTAAAAACAAACAAACAAACAAACAAAAAACGATGTTCGCTAGTGTATAAAAGATGTATCTTAGTTACTCACTATATTTCTCCCTGAGTCCAGGAAGTAATAACAAATAAACTCTTTCACTGATAAGTCATTACTTTTTGCTCAGTCTATGAACGTCTATTGAGAATCTACTAAATAAACATCTATTGAGGATCTACAAAATGACTTTGCTTTCTTTAAGTCAGTTATAAAGAGTGGTAAATGAGATGAGGATCTGCCCTGTAGGGACAGTTCTAGCCTTACATTTACTGAAACTTTTCCTCTCAGGGGCAAAATTATATACTGAGTGCTTCTTACTTCTCCAACCAAAATGAACTTCCTGCTGGTTAAAATTAATTATCTGCTTTTTTTTTTTCCTTTTCACCCTCTTATTATATTTTTTAGTATTTAGAAAATCAGTCAGTTTTTCTCTCTTTGTCATTGCTGTTTCTTGCCATCTTTTTCATTTTTTATGCAACAGATATTTGTTAATCACCTATTGGAAACCTGTCACTGTTCAAGGTGCTTAGTGACAAAACACACATCAATCCCTTGCCCTCATGAAGCTTATATTTTAGGATAAGAGAGATAAAAACAAAATGAATGAGAAAATTATGTGGAATATTTACTAGATGGTGATAAATAATGTAGAGGGAAGAGGAGCAGAGAGAATGGAGATTGCCATTCATCTAAGGAAGCCAGGTAAGACCTCAATGAGAAGAAGACCTGAAAGGAATGAAAGACTAAGCCATGCGGAGATACATGGAGAAGAAAATTCTTAGAAGTAGGAACTCCACAAGTGTAGGTCATGAGACAGAAAAGTCTGTTGTGCCCCAGGAAGAGCACGGAGGTTACTGTGGCTGGAGTGATGTGAACCTGAGAGAAGGTAGTATATGAGGTCTATTGGGCGTAAGAAATGGGGTAGATGATATAGAGCCTTGTATGCCATTATAAGGGCTGGGGCTTTCATTCTGGGAGATAGGAAGCCACAACATTTTAAAGAATAATTTTGGCTGCTGTGTTGAAAATTTTCTGAAGAAGGGAATGAATGGCAGCAGAAAGAACAGTTAGGAGGCTATCTCCATAATCCAGGTAATCCATTATTATGGCTGTTTGGACCACAGTAGTAGAAGGGGATATAGCAAAAAGTGGTCATGTTCTGGATATGTTTTGAAGGCATAGTTGACAGGATTTGCTGACAAATTGGAAACACGATATGACAAAAAGAGAAGAGTTAGAATTATTTCAACATCTTGTACCAGAGAAATTGGGAAAAAATGGTCTCTGTTGCATGACATGGAAAATACTGCAGGTTGTGTAGTTTTGGTTAGAGAGAATCATAAATTATGTTGGACAGGTTGTTTTGGGATGTTTATTAGACAAATTTAGATGTCAGTAAGAATTGTACACAGATGGTCCCTGACTTACTTATGATTCAACTTACAATTTTTCAACTCAACAACAGTGTGAAACGGATATACATTCAGTAGGAACCATACTTCAAGTACTCATATAATCATTTTGTTTTTCACTTTCAGTACAGTAGTCAATAAATTATTTGAGATATTCAATATTTTATTATAAGATAGACACTGAATTCAATAGACTTTTTTTCCCAACTGAAAGCAAATGTAAGTGTTCTGAGTATGTTTAAGGTAGGCTAAGCTAAGCTATGACATTCCATGGGCTAGGTGTAACAACTTAAGATATTTTCAATGCATTTTTCACTTAGAATATTTTAAATTATGATGGGCTTATTGGGTCATAACCCTATCATAAATTGAAGAGCATCACTATAGGCATTTGGTGTTCAGAGGAGAGAGGCAGGGACTGGAGATATGAATTTGGGTGTCAGCAGCATATTTAAAGCCATGAGACTGGATAAGATCACCAAGGTACTGAGAGTAATGTTAAGAGTCAGAAATGAGGCAGAACCAGAAAAGGTGAGAACAAAAGGAGTAGCTAGTTTCATAGGAGGAGAACCAAGAAAATGTGGGTTCTTGGAAGACAAGTGAAAAATGTGTTTCAAGTCTAATGCTGCTAATTAATCAAATAAAACAGAAACTAAGAATTCACCCATATTATGGAGGTCAGCTGGGACATTGACAAGATTATTTGCAGTGGAGTGTTAAAGGCAAAAACCTGATTGGTGTGGTTGAGGAGACTAGGGAAATAGTTAAATTGGAGGCATCAAGTTTACACTAATATCTCTAAAAGTTTTCTTTGTAAAATAGAGCAGAGAAATGGGGAATAGCTGGAGGAAGTAGAATCAAGAGGTTATTTTTTAAATGAGAAAAATAACAGCTTATTTGCAGGCTGATGTGAATGATCTTTGAGAAGGAAATAAGAGAATAAAGGATAGACAAGAAAATTTTTGAGTAAGTGATAAAGGAATGAGCAAAGTCTGGGTTGTAGAAAGGGGAATTAATAGTTTATCCATTGTAAAAGGAGGAAGAGTAAATGGTGACAGATGGTAGATGAGGATAAATGTGTAGGAGTTTATGAAAGCTCTTTCTTGAATGCTTTAATTTTTTCAGGGGGTTGATAATATAGCCTTCAGTTGTGAGCAAGGATTGGGGAGAGTTTTTTGAAGTTTTAGAAGAAAGAAGAAAAGGAGAGTGGTGAAAGTGAATGCCATGGGCAAGTAGAATATGGATGCCTGGGACCATGAATGACCCCATTAAATGAACAAGTAGGAATTTTAAAATAAATTAATTTGAGCAATTCTGTGTTTTACCCCAATTATATTTAATGGTATAGGCAGAGACATGGAGTGGGCAGGGAGATGAATTTAGCCAGACTTGTGGTTTGGTCAAGCAAGTAAAATAAAGAGGAGGCAATGGAATTCAAGCAGTTTGAAAGGGTGTGATTATAATGATTGACCATGGAATCTGAGGCTGGAAAGGAGGGACAAAGGCCATAAAGAGGGTGAAGGAGAGTGAGCAGGTAGGAGAATCAAGGGACTGCACACTCTAATGAGTTTAGAGGATTGTCTACATTTTTGGAATTTCAGTAGACGTTTTCAGATTGTTATACTTGCTCATACATGAACAGGCTCATATCAGCATAGCTATGAATATATGACCTAGCTTTTATGGAGAAACATCCCATTTAAATGGCCAGGCACTCTAAGATTTTACTCAGTCTAAATAACATTTTTGAAAAGGCACGGGGTGTCAGAAACTTGGAGTAAGTACAGAGGATATGTAGATGAAAAGACACAGTTATTACCTAGAAGGAGCTTACAGCCTAGAGGAAATATAGGCATGTAAATAGGAAAGTATACACAGCCTTCGTTAGTCTTGGGGCCCCATAGATAAATTGTACTATAGAAGCTCCAAATCAAAATGTGTCTTTCCTTTAGCTGTTACCCAGAAAGTTTGCACAGTATGCTAAACGGTCTCATTTACAGAAGTCCTATCTAGATATTGGTCATTTTCTCCAAAGTGCCTCACTACTCTGGCTACACAATTTCTTCATGGCTGTGTTGTTTTCTTCCACAGCTCAGCTCTCTCTGCTCAGTTGGAAGTGACTGACCAATTCCTGCTTATAATCTAGAAGGGACTGACCATTAACCAATTAGCCATCATAAAGGAAGATTATAATAAGTGATCTAAGAGCCAAACACTCAATATTTGAGGAGTACAGAATTAAGAGTAGATACTACACTAAAAATAAATATAAATGTAAATAAAGCAACGCTTATCTTCAAAGAGTCTATAATTCGGAAGTGATTATGATTAAGCACTTACTGCTACTACAAATATGTAACATTTAGAGTAAATCATTAAGATTTTTTATTACCAATAAAATAATAAAGCATCTTGTAAAGATGACTGTGGTGTTGTAATAAATCATAATCTATGGCTGCCATAATTATTTTAGACCTTAATTATTTAGATCTTAATTTATTATTTCTTTCAAACCATGTCTCAAAATTCCACTCATTACTCTAGAAATCTTGAAAATGCTACTTTTGTGCTTTAAGGAATGAATCAGTGCAGCTAAAAAGGCTGAAGTGTAATTGTTATGAAATAAGAACAATGCCAAAAATTAGTGCAACAAAACAACACAATTTCTCATGGAAAAATATTTTGGAGCAATATCTAAATTAATAAAGATTTTGCCACAACTAAAAGAGAGCATAATAAGGAATATCAAGTTTTTAAACTATAGGAGAGACATTTATTTATATCCAACCCCATTAATAGTTGGATTAAATATTCCTAATATTTTCCTTATACTCATCCCAATCAAGGTAAATTGAAGCCACATTTTTGCTGCTTAAGTGTTTCACAGTAGATTACATCCTCTTACTACCAAATTATCAAACAATAGTTTTGTAGTAATGTCAGGAAGAAAATGGATGTAGGAAGCAGAACTTCTCTCCTGAACATAGTGGGAAAAGTAGATGGTACACACATTTTTTTAAAACCCCAAATATAAGAAATTACCAATTGATTGACTCCCTCTTTCTCTTGTCGTCCATGTAGATTGCAGTCAAGACCAACATTCTTTTGTCTTGGTTTTATGTTATTGTGGAAAGAATATGTGACCAGAGGGAAGAGGCTTGGCTTGTCATGACCACTCACTGAGGGGACTCTGGTAAACCAAAATCTTTTGGAGCCTGTCTTTACAGCTCCAAAAAACTTACTTACTGAGCTCTGAAGTTATGTTGTTTCGTTTTATTTAATAAACAAAAATTAACAAAAGAATAAGTGAACTTTAGTTCATATACTACAAAACGCTATCTCCATGGCAGACTTTTGGTTCAAGGAACAGATTTATTAGCTTCATCCTAGTTTATTGTTTGCCTTCTTTGAGTCATGACTACATCTTTTATTTCTTATAAGAAAACACTTATTAAGCACTTACTAAACAGCGGTTTCTACAGAAAATAAATTTAATTTTAGACACTGTTACTAAATTTGAGGAGGTGGGTGCTTTAATGGAGAGTTGGAATTCAAATATCTGAAGCCTTTGGAAAACATGGGGCAATAAATGATTAAATTTGGATCAAATGGTAGTCACTGTAAATTGAAGAACTTTGACACTAAGTATGAAAAGAGTTTAGAGACTGGAGAGAAATGTGGGCTCTAGTTAGTTTTCTAGTAAACTAGATTTCCTATAAGAAACAGGATTTCATTACTCCAGTCAATCAGATAGCTAGTTACCTGGTTATAGGAAATATTAAAATAATCAATATAGAGATGGTTGCATGTTTTATTTTGAATACAGAAGTACTTTTGGGACATTCCAAAAGAGCTGTCTAGTAGATGGGTTGATATACAGATCTGTAGATCAGAAGAAGGGAGGTATATATTTGTCAGTGGAATGCCAAACTCTCAGTGTCTTATTGATGCCTACTATTTCGTATGTGAAATTGGAAACAACAGGTTCTGCTGAAATTAAAAGAGATGAGGTGGGACAGAAGCTCAAGGAGAGAGTCAGAGGCTAAGCATAGCTGTTGCAGGTCTAACCAGTCAGGTTGGGGGCACAGTTATGAAGAAGGTTTATGTATCAGTCTAAGGTTGGAACCCATAGATTTTTAATGAAATCAACCCACCTTCTTGTATAACTTGTTTTCTAGGAGTCATCTATCTAGGTATAAAAGTAGAAAAAGTAGAAAGTTAAGTTGAACCAGGGTTATACTATGACCAAATGAAAGAACAAGGAATAAGGTATTTGAAAGTGCAATAAATAAAATACTAAGTTTATGGATGATGAAGTCTTTTTATTTAAATAAGTGAAACTGGTAGGAAAATGATTAATTGGGAGAAAAAGAAGGAGTGAAAAGGCAGGAAGTGTCAATGAAGTAAAAAAATAGGTTCAGTGTGAGTAAGAACATGAAAGAAATGGAAGGGTTCAAGGATATTGACTGAGAGAAGAATGTTGGTGCTTAAGAATATAAGTGTCTCTTGAAAAGTGGAAGAGACTTGGAAAGAGCAATATCTACAGTATGATTTTCGGTGACTGGAGCTGAGTACAAGCAAAAATCATTGGCAAGGTTATAGAGTGATTCATCCACATGGTCACTAAAAGTGTAGGTGAGTGGGGCAAAGAGGAAGACTTGGCGGAGTGCCCAAGTCCTTAATGGTCACAGATGAGTGGTTATGTAAGCCCTTGAGTTGGATCTTGAAGATGAAATCCTGTCTAAGCTGATCCTTGGGTGGAGCAACAGGGTGAAGACAAACAATTTCAGGAATAAAAAGCTTCAAAATCAATGGTACCTTCACCGGAGAAGAAGCACATGTGCAGAAAATCGAACTGACATCTCTTAAATTTGCTACCACTGACTAGCTGTGGTGAAATATTTTGCAGGAGAGAGCTGAAAATCTTGACTGAAATGAAGAATCTGCATTATTTGCCTAGTTTATGTATTTGTCCAATTTTAGTTCCTTAGTACCATAGATAAGTAAAAAATTAACTCAGTACCTGACCTTTTCAGACAGTTGTTGATATTTAAACCTTGACTGCAGACATGCTTAAATATGGAAAACTTATAGCTAGAATAAAGGAAATATATTAGAATTGCATTCCCATTTTAATTCAATCACACAGTATATTTTCTTCTCTAAAATTCTATAATTTCCTAACTTCACATATAAATGTTTAACTTAGCATTTGTATATAAATAAAAGAGTACATGCTTTAGTTTTTACTCAAAGAAATTGTAAACCAATTTTTTGTTTCAAGTCAGGCTGGTAGAGTAGACATGATATGTTCTTTTCTTGGCCATTCCCCTAATGCTGGGAAGGTTTTAATCTGCATAACTTTTCATTTCTTTTTCAAGTAAGCATTGCAAAATGAGCAAAGAAAACGTTATTTTTTATTTGCCTATTAAATTACAATCAATTCAGCAATTTGGAAACACTATTAGCAAATTTTAAAAGCCATTTTTCAAAGTGTCAGAAATATGTACAGCATTGTACATGCTATAAAAATGCTGATTTTATTTTAGATGCTTTCTATTTACCTCAATTAATTTCTGATTCACTAAACAAACATTCTTTTTGGATCTTGTACATAATTTTTGTCTCTCCTTTTTATTTCTTATAATAAAACTTTCAGATCACTGGAAATAGGTTCTTAAATTCAGAGAAAAATATTTTTCTGAGATTCAAAAATATGATAAAAGAGGCCAGGCGCAGTGGCTCACGCCTGTAATCCCAGCACTTTGGGAGGCCGAGGTGGGCGGATCATGAGGTCAGGAGATCGAGACCATCCTGGCTAACACGGTGAAACCCTGTCTCTTCTAAAAATCCAAAAAAAAAAATAGCCGGGCATGATGGGGGATGCCGGTAGTCCCAGCTACTTGGGAGGCTGAGGCAGGAGAATGATGTGAACCCGGGAGGCGGAGGTTGCAGTGAGTGGAGATCGCGCCATTGCACTCCAGCCTGGGCGACAGAGCGAGGCACCATCTCAAAAAAAAAAAATAAATAAAAAATAAAAAAAAATAAAAAAAAATTATAGAAAAAAGGGAAATGCTATGTGAAGGCAAAAAAAAAAAAGTGAGAATGAACATTAAGTAAATTTAAATCTGCTGTGCTTTTTCATTAGCAAGCGTTTTACATAACAAGCTACAAATAGCTTGTACTTTGCTCACCATCAATCAGAAAACATCAAATATGTGAGATAATGAAATCACACATCAGCCAGAGGGAAGGATACTTAAGTAAAGTCACTGTGGGCAGTGTTTGTGGATTGCTTTTCCAAAATGTGTGTTTGTTCTCAAAATGTGAGGAAGAACACAGGCGGCCCAATTCTATCATCTAAAACCTCTGGCCACACAATACACAGTGTGTATATCTCGCTTCTGATAGTTAGTTGATACTTATTTCCTTTAACCCCAAGACTACAAGTCTCTGATCCAGAGCTCCTCTGGTTAAAGAGTATTGACAGGGTTTCTGTGTCCACATTTGTTTTATGTCTCTAAACTTCATTCTTTCTACTTGGGCATCTTGAGTGTTTTCACACCTTCAGGCGTTAGTGGCTGAGAAGTCCCAGCAATCCCCATCCAGCCTATGAACTGGCAATGCTGTTGCAAACATGCCTCAGCAGTGGTTTTGCCATCAAAACGTTAGCCCAAGTTCTTTTCAAAACAGCCTTAGAAGAGCATTACAGAAACAACAAACCTTTGCAATGCGTTCCTTTTGTTTCTCTTTTATTCCATTTGAGTTATCAAGTTAACTTCCCTGCAGGTTTTTCACTATTCCAGTCTGTCATTGCTTCAGTCTAGACTACACCTCTGTCAGATCACTCTTTCAAAAGGACATGTCTCTTCAGGTAACTTTGCTCTAAATCTTTCAAACGCTCAAGAAGACTAATGAAAGGTAAAAATCCTTCTTACTTTTACCAAAGCTTCCCACAATACCTACAATGACCCCATGCCTGATCTCTAGCCCAGCCATGCTGTCACACATGTCTTTTCTCCATGACTTTGTTTATCCTATTCTTTCTGCCTGGAGCATAACGCACACCTCCAGTTGCCAAGGTCTACTCATCCTTCAACATCATCTTCCAATGCTGCCACTTCCAGGAAGGCTTTCCGGATCACCCCAGATGATAATATCCTCTCTCAGCCCTATATCATTTTACTCAAACCTCTGTTATAACACCTACCAGTTTTTAGATTCATATGTACAAGCAAACTTTTCCCTTGTTGATTGTAAAATCATGAGGGCAAATTTTATGTTTGATTTATCTCCATGCATTCCAAAGTGTCTTACACATATTTAGTGTTTGGTAAGTTTGTTGAATGAAATGATAATTGCCTAACAGAAAATGTTCACCCGCCCAGCAGATCTCAGGTCTTCCCTTGGTCCTCAGTCTTTTCTCTTTTGTTTTCTAATTTGTAATCCACAAGCACTCATTTCTGAGTCGGCTTTTCGCTGACTCCTGTAACTCTTTTCAGTTGTTTCCTGGAGAAAACATTAGAGGCTTTGATAGGGATGTCAGAAAAAGGGTTTTAAAACTAAAATTGATACAAACTTACGTGAGTGTGCACATGTGCATCCGTGTGTGTGTATGTGTGGTGTGTGTGTGTCTGCGTGTGTGTTCATGGTAAGAGGTTCCAGAGCTGCCAACAAGGACTGAGATTTCCCAAGTTTAGACCCATTACTCTAAAGATACTTCAAGTTCCCAGTACAGGACAGACGGGCCTTTTCAGGGAAAGCTAATTTTAGTGAACTCTGTGCCCCCATATATCTGAAAAAGTGACAGGGCTTGGATACACCCCAGAAACAAGCATTTTCCCTGACAGGAAAGCAAATAAAAATCACAAAATATGAAACTTCTCTGTAAGACAGATTATAATGGAAATAATTTAAATAGTCACACAGTGATAATACTAAGCTGCTGGCAACAATACATCATACTTTTTATTTATATTTCCCACAGAAATTACCTTACTTAATGTATTCTCCAGATTATCCAGAGTTCTCCAAAGAAACAGATCCTGTAGGATATATACATGTATGTGTCTGTGTGTATATATAGAGAGAGTCAGATGTGTGTGTGTATATATACTTTATATATGTGTGTGTGTGCATATATATATGCATATGTGTGTGTGTATATATATATGAAGTGATGTATGACAAGGAATTGGCTCATGTGATTATGGAGGCAGAGAAGTTCTGAGATCTGCAGCTTGCAAGCTGGAGACAAGGAAAGCTCATATTGTAGTTCCTGTCTAAGTCCAAAGTCCTGAGAGCCAGAAGAGACAATGGTATATGTTCCAGTTAAAAAGCAGGCAGGCTCAAGACTCAAAAGAGCCAGTATTTTTGTTTGATTTCAAAGGCAGCAAAAGACAGATGTCTCAGCTCAAAGTGGTCAGAGGCAGGAGGAATTTTTTCTTACTTAAGGCTTTTGTTCTGTCAGGTCTTTGGTTAATTGGGTGAAGGCTACCAACATTAGGAAGAACGATCTGCTTTACTCAATCTACTGATTCAAGGGTTAACTCACATCCAGAAACATGTTCACAGACACACTCAGAATACTGTTTGATCAAATGTTTGGACACTCAATGGCCCAGTCAAGTTGACACATAAAATAACCATCACAAGTAAGAAGGATGCGTGAATCTCTTGTTTAGTATCAATAGTGTTACTTCAGGATCACATGGAAAATTACATTTTTTCTAACCGATTTGTTTTAAATTCACTTGAAAACTTACTATTAAATTTTTAAAATATTATGAAAAATATCCTGTTAAACAAAATCTTAATGTTGCTGCAACACCATTAGTGATGGAAAAGATGTGAACTTTGGAACCCGGTAAATCTGGGTTCACAATCCTGACTCTGTCCAGACTTAATAACTATGCAACCTTGAGCATTTTACTTCTGCTCTGTGAGCCCAAATTTATTTGTAAAAGTGAGATATTAATAAGCCCTCCATACCATTGATGTTAGGATTAAACAAGAGAGCACATCCACTCCTCATACATAGGAAATGAATGTAACTTCCTTCCCTCCCAACAGTTTCCACTTCTGTCCTATCCTAAAATTAAATGACATACATCTTAAAATTTGGAACAAATTCAAAGGCCACACACATCAAAACAACTTAGCTTAGATTGTGAGTAGAAGCTAGAGGCATAATGCTCCGGCATGAAATCAGGTAAGTCACTCATAAGTTTTAAATCACATGATTTTCTCATAAATGTCTTAGCTTCAAATTGACTTTGTATAATTATATAATGCAAGAGATTGACATCTAAATCAAATGTTATTATTATTTCAAAGTCTTTCTTGTAAGTCACTCTCTTTAGCTAGGGCTGATAGATCCCATGGGTCTTACTGGCTAACATAGGTCCACTGATTATTTTTGTCTTGTAGATAAGAGTGTCTTATTACTAAATTATGTTAACAGTTTTTCATCTAAGGTGGACTCCATATCACATGCTCACTACATCACAGTCACTAAATAACAAATAGCATTTAGTGAGATTGTAGGCTTGTACTCAATATCTACTCTGAAGCAAATTTAACAAGAAACCTTCATGTTTCAAAGATAATTGGAGAAGGGAACAAATTGACATATACTGTGTATCTACAATGTAGCAAGCACCATTTAAGGCATTTAAATGTTATTTCAAGTTCATGTACTTCCCATAGCATCACATTTCCTTAGGGAACACTTTAGAGACTCTCCAATTCAACTGGGAAGATTATGGTTGTTTCCTTTGCTGGTAGTAGGAAAATGTGGGACACAAGTTTCTAAGCAGAAGATGTGGAATTCGATGAAGGGAAACAAAGAGATCTTAGGGGCGGAAACATGCAATTTTTCCATGGGTTCCATCTGAGACATAGTACAGACATAGAAACATTTCTTAAGTAGGTTATATGGAATGCTAAGTTCCAGAAGACATCCCATGAAAAAAAGAATTCTGTAGTAAATTTGGAAACATGTCATCATACCATATCCCCCTCCTGGTTGTGATTAGCATATTGAATCTGAATTAGCATATTGAAGGCTTTGAGTAGCCCTAGATGGGTAAAAGTCTGCTAGCCTTAAAAAACTCAATAGTCCCTAAACTCTTCGCTCTTGTCTTGGAAAACTTTCTGCACGTAACTCATATTTTCTGCAGACAAAATAGACCATCTTAAAGTAAAATTCCTGACACAAAGAAAGCTTGGGGCAATCTCTGTTTTAAATTTACACATGTCTGTCGTTTGCATTATTCCCCTCTTGATTATACAGAGTCTAATTAATTGAAACTATTAAAACATTCCAAATATTTTAGGGTATGCTTTTGCTAGGTGACCATTACAAAAATAAGCAAGCAGCTGAATACCACAGACTTTCCAAACCTACAAATTTCTTCAGTTATTAACCTACTTCAAAGAAAAACTTGAAAAGGTCTTTTTTCAAAGTATGAGAATAAGAGCTATGTTCCAGTGTCTGATGCCGTGGTAGAAATTCTAGTTTGTAAGAAAGGTTGGTGTGGGCAGAGGCAAAACTATCTTAGCACAAATCACAGTAATATATTTTGACTTAAATGCTGGAGCAATACTAAATTACTTAACACAAACTTAATGAAAACATAACTAATGTCAGGTTGTACCGTTTCCATTAAAGAAACTGTTCTCCGCTGCCTTTAAACTCTACTGCCGGGATTGTTCCCTCTCCCTCATCTTCTCACCTAATCTTCCGTATTGGGCCAACTCAGTGGAACAGAAGAGGGTGTTCAGCACCGGATACATTTTTTACTCTAACTTTACTCCAAAAAGGTAATGACAAGAAGCAGAATTTTCCTTCTACAGCTAGATAGAGATGTTGTGGCTTAGAGAAACTGCAGGGATAGTGACTGGCATAGCTTGACTTACATTTGATACCTTCCCAAACAGAAAGAATTTTTTATCTGCTACAAGAATCATCCAGTTTAACATCTTAGAGGTTATTCACCATAGAGTCATTAAAATGCTTTTCATAGATCATGCTTTTGGAAAAGTCTTCCTAAAGCCAGCATCCTAGACAGCAAAAAGATGGTCTGGTAACAGAATTGGTCATACGTTCTTTTTTTTTTTTTTTTTTTTTTTAAGGGAAAAGGTAATTTATTTTAAGAATTATAAGTGATTTATTCCTCCTACCCCAATGGCATATCAAGGTCGGGCAGTGGTCCAAACTGGGTATAGACATAACAGAGGATAGGCCTTGACTCTAGTGAGTTTTAAAACAATAACAAAGCCAACTAAAAGTGGGACTGTTTTTGAATGTTCACCATGCATCATCAATGCTAAGCCTTGTCAGTAATAAAATAACTGCAGTGGAAAAATAGTTTTTTGGTTTATGTTCAAACAATTGTTATAGCTAAAATCGAATATACTAACATATCTGCAAAGTTCAAATGAGCACACTTTATTACTTATCACTTAATAAAAACTGTATTCTACATAGTAGTTAGTTTAGAAGACTCCTAATTAATACACTGTTCCTCCAAGACTCAGCTACACCTCTAATTCAAGAGTAAGTTTGACAGGGATCTAATGACTCAAACTTGCTTCAGATTTAGTTCATGTCTCCAACCCCTGTGCTGCTACTTATTTTTGCATTTAAACAGTAGATTGGAAATGATCAAAGATATCACGGGGATTATAAAGAACAAATAGAATGTGCCTGTCTTCAATTCTGTCATTTTACATGCAAATTATTATCTGATTCTTGCAGATTTCACTCCTTTGGAAGTATTTTCCTTGTGTCTCCCTCTTATCTTTCAAAAAAGACATTAACATAATAAAGAGTGTTAATCCATAATCTTTTTGTTTTTAGGACTTAATATTTAATTAATTACTTTTTGCTGTTATAGATAAATTTTTTTCTGGCCATTA
Source organism: Mandrillus leucophaeus (assembly GCF_000951045.1). Lineage (NCBI taxonomy): Eukaryota > Metazoa > Chordata > Mammalia > Primates > Cercopithecidae > Mandrillus > Mandrillus leucophaeus. The sequence goes on from NW_012107920.1 coordinate 1,360,883, forward strand.
TTGTTAATATTTGTTTCATTTCATAATTCTTACTGAAATCACTTTGCCATACAGAGCAGGGTTTGTTTAAAAATGATTTGCTGTGGTTTTCAAATGTGCTAGGTATGCTACTTCTCCATTTGGAAGTTGCACTCATCAATAAGTCTTTTTGTTTTCTGAGATGGAGTCTTGCTCTGTTGCCCAGCCTGGAGTGCAGTGGCGCCATCTCAGCTCACTGCAACCTCCTCCTCCCAGGTTCAAGCGATTCTCCTACCTCAGTCTCTCAAGTAGCTAGGATTACAGGCCCCCACCACCAGCCTCGGCTACTTTTTGTAGTAGAGACAGGGTTTTGCGATGTTGGCCAGGCTTGTCTTGAACTCCTGATCTCAGGTGATTCGGCCGCCTCAGCCTCCCAAAGTGCTGGGATTACAGGCGTGAGCCACCTCACCAGGCCAGTAAGTCTTTTTAGAAAATGGAAGTAGGGCCAGGTGCGGTGGCTCACGCCTGTAATCCCAGCACTTTGGGAGGCTGAGGTGGGCGGATTGCCTGAATTCAGGAGTTCACAACCAGCCTGGGCAATGTGGTAAGATCCCTGTCTCTACTAAAAATACAAAAAATTAGCAGGACGTGTTGGTGCTCCCTTGTAATCCCAGCTACTCAGGAGGCTGAAGTACAAGAATCTTTTGAACCCAGGAGACGGAGGCTACAGTGAGCCAAGACTGGGCGACTGCACTCCAGCCTGGGCAACAGAGTGGAAAAGAAAAGAAAAAGAATAGAAAATGGAAGTAGGTACTATGGTTCATTATGATTTGTATAACCAGTTTCTTAAAACTGTGTTTCTGGTTCATTTTCTTATTATAAAGCAAGAGCTAGGCTGTTTTATTTTGATGTACTCTTCCTTCTAGAATACATATTTTGATTTGTTTGTTTGTTTACATTTTTGATCTGAGGTCCTTTTAAGAGAGTTCACGGGGCATTTTAAAGAGTTTCTATGGAAGGACTTAGGTGCTCAGGTGGACCACTCATGGACAGAGGGGGTGAAAGAGATATGCCTCTCAGAATGAACCTCACAAATAGAAAGCAAAGCGCAGAGCAAGATACACTCACTTTGCATATCCAGCCATGCAAGTCAGAGCTGGAAAATTACTTCAATATCATCCAGAATCACGATGCTAAAATTTTATTGATTAAAAACCATTGTTCTAGACATTAGTGAAAGTTTGGAGCCCTATCCCCAGAATGTTGGATATATCTACATAAGTATACAAATCTTACAATTTTATATATAATATCTGGAGTGTCACAGACCCCCAAACTTGTCATCTGTATTCAGAAACCCAGGTCTAGTTCAGAGATGGTGAAAATGGCCCACAAGGGTGTAATGAACAGCCCCGCATTCCTGGGCAGGTCCCTTGTTCCCAGTCCAGTGCTTTTTGGTATACTACTTTATCATTTACTATATAATAGGCCCATAAATAATAATTTATTATGTTTAGATTAGGCAACAAATTGTAAATGTGGAAATTATTCATGTATTGTTAATTAATAGTTTTTATCCATTTCTCTTAACTTTTTGCATCTCATAAAAATATTTTGTAGGTAAAATGTAGGACTGTGTATAAGCACTGGACAGCTTTGAGCCATCTTCTGTTAGGATGATGATTACTGCTTGAGAGAATTATTTCAGATAACATAGTAGGTTCTCAATGAATAACAGCTGCTATTAGAAATTATTATTATCACTATTAGTAAGGCTAGGAAAAATCTGAAAGGTCATCTCATCTTTTTAAAAACACAAGAAAATTGAAAGCAGAGCAATATTTTACCCAAAGATATACAACTAATTCAAAACAGATTGTTGATAAATAACTCACCAATAATAGGTGTATGATTCTCAGTCTCTGCTTTTGCCCAAACCTTTATTCCTTCTCCACTTCAGCTCTCAGGCACAGAGCTGATCTCAACTTCCATACCCACGAAATATGTTTTTTTCTCTTTCCTGGAATTTCTTGCTTTCTTTGAATTGTTTTCTTTGTTATTTTATTGTACATAGCCCACCTGATGGTGTATGCCTCTGTGTGTGCGTGTGTGTATGTATATCTTCTCTGGCTTTTCTTTTTAAGATTCCCTAATTAATTATTGGTCATTAGTTGGCAATAATTGGCAATAATTCATTGGCAATTATTGGCAATAATTAATTAATTATTGAATCTGCAAGCATGAACTCATTAAGTTCAGGCCTCACATCCAAAATGAAGAGCTCTAAATAAACATGGAGGCCCAAATGTTCCCTATGCCATACACTGGCTTAGTGAAGCAAAATTAGCTAACTTTTTGCCTAGGCCAGAAAAGCTTAAACAAAACCAAGCAGAATAAAATAAATGAAGTATAACTGGCACCCTTCCTGTGATGTGTGCATAGTTCCCTTTCCTCTCTCTGCTGGGGATGGAGAGAAAGAAAGAACTTTGGGAAAATGTGTGAGAAAGACATCTTCTCTCCTATCCCACCAACATCTTCTTTCATGTAAAATTAGGCTAACAACAATTTCCAGAATGGCCTGGAATTCTAGCCTCAGATGCTGTATGTAGAAGCAGACTAGGCTGAGACCACCTTCGCTGAATTGAGAGGTGGTCAAAGTGGAGATGATTGTGAGAAGGTTTAGAGGAGGACTGTGTAAGTGAGAGTCTCAGGTCTACTCTAGCGGGAATTGGAGGATCCAATTCCTTCTCCTCTACCAGTTGCCGCACAGCTTAGGTGCTTTTCCTGCAGCCCTACCAAATGGGCCTGGGATGATCAATCGCGGGGGTGAGTAGACACAGAATAAAAATGATCTAGCAGAGGCAGAGACCTTAGAATTAACAACTTGGAGAAATTACCCAGCTACTCGGGAGGCTGAGACAGGAGAATGGTGTAAACCCGGGAGGCGGAGCTTGCAGTGAGCTGAGATCCGGCCACTGCACTCCAGCC
>NW_012107920.1:1363878-1392419 GCF_000951045.1 Mandrillus leucophaeus
GACCATCCTGGCTAACCCGGTGAAACCCCGTCTCTACTAAAAAAAAAAATACAAAAAACGAGCCAGGCGAGGTGGCGAGCGCCTGTAGTCCCAGCTACTCGGGAGGCTGAGACAGGAGAATGGTGTAAACCCGGGAGGCGGAGCTTGCAGTGAGCTGAGATCCGGCCACTGCACTCCAGCCTGGGCGATAGAGCGAGACTCCGTCTCAAAAACAAAACAAAACAAAACAAAACAAAACAAAACAAAACAAAATTATTTAAAAAATAAGTTTCTCAGCAGACTCTTCTCTGTCAAAGAATACTTTTTACCAAATACTTTCACTTTATCCCCTCCATAAATATTGTAGCGCTTTTCCATTGAAGTGTTCTTTCTTTGGCATATTTTAAAAACTGGATGAAGAGGGGATCTTCTGAACTCTCTAGTGCTCTCCTCCAAGTAAAAAGTAAATGCCAACTGTGCTTTCAAGTTTTTAAGCTACCACAGATGGGCTGAGATTTTCTATGCCCTGTTACTGCTCAACACAAGTTACTGGGTAGCTGGCTGATTGCTATTTAAATCCAGTGAAGTAAATCAATCTAAACCTGTTAAGTGTCCCTGATATTTAGTTAAGTGCTCGACATACATTTAGTGTGTGAATGAATAAATGAATGACACCATGGACTAGATACCAAAATTTCAAACAAGTAATAGAAGTTTGATTTAACATGGAGTTTTTCATATTACCTCTTTCTTATAAAAGGTTAAAACAGAATAGGTAATATATGATTACACATATGACAAAATGTTTAAAAATTGAAATGTATCCTTTAAATTTGTGGTTTTAAAATTCTTTATTCTATGCATAACAGAACAATGACAAGAAATAAAAGAAAAAGTAGTGACCGTTGTATTTGAATAAAATGTAAATATTGACACTACTACAGATACGGTGATGTTGCAGCTCACCAACTCATATTCCTTTAAACAGGGTCCATTTTTTCATTAGTCTGAAATTCCTAGAGAAATGGAATTTTTTTTTTTTTTTTTTTTTTTTCCTAATCCAGTCTCACAGGCTTCTCCTTTACATGTGTGTGTTGATGTTACTTCAGCATTCAAGCACAGCCTCCTGTGGGAAGGAGCCGTTACTTATTTTTTCTTGCACAATACTTTGCCCATTATATTTTAAATCATATACCTATACAGGTGCTCTGACTGTATATCTTAATGCATAAAGCCTAGGAACCCAATTCCCCATGTACTACTCTTTCCACTTTTCATTTTCAAATTGCTGAACAAAATGCTTTTGTGTAAGAGGCAATGCACTGTACTTTAATAACTCCTCCTTGATAATAATGATATGGCCATTTAATTATTTTTCGTGTTATAAAAATTCTGTCAAGGATTCAGTCTTCCATTTATTACCAGACAAGCAGTCACAATGGTAATATAAATCACCCTTTATTAATTTTATGCATAATTAAAATTTTATTTGAAAGTACCAAATTATAAAGACAAAAATAGTTGAAGCCAGAACGAATTTGAAGGTGGTAATAATTACACTACTATTTTTATCTGGATTGCATTAGAAAACTAACTACCCTTTTTAAGATTTCATTAAATCAAGCTGTAAATGAAAAGTGAACAAAACTGAAAAATAATCCACTATAATAGTAGCAAGGAAGAGGGAAACCCCAGGAGAGGTTGCCAAATAATTTTTTTTTTTTTTTTTGGTCAAATAATTTAACTCTTTACATGCCAATAGTCAGTGGGAAATAAATAGGATTTATAGGATTTATACATTTAAAGCAAATATTTCCCTATATTTCTTTTTTTTTTAAATATAGCAATAGCAAGCAGACAATTACTTTCATTCTTGGCACTGCAAAATGAAGAATCAATTTAGAAGTTTTAAAATTCAATGGATTATGCAAAAGAGATCAATAAAATTTTATTTTATAATGAAAACATTTACTAACTACAGTCTTTGTTGACATTTAGCCTTGGCATGAGGAGTTGGTGCAGTATACTTTTAATTGTTTAGGAGAATTTGACTACTTTGGTTTCTTTGTACGGGTCATAAAAAGATAAGCTTCTTATGCTCATACAGAAAGGAATATTAGACTTCCTGAATCTGCTTATCAGTCTGTAGGAGAAGGTCAGTATTAGGAAGGTACATTCACATTTTAAAGTCAGTAAGGAGTCATTAGAAAATTACAATGGAACTTTTTTTGTAGAAAGGTGGTGACGGGTGACTAGGTCAGCATTTCTGTGACCTAGAATTTAGGCGAGCTCATGCCCTCAGGTCCCTTCATTTAAGTTGTTTGGGAAGCACTTATCTATTTATTTTCTATGCTTATATATGAGTGAGAAATTGAAGAGTAATAACTAGGACTCAAATTTGTGATGACTTTCAGTCATCCTCAGTTGAACTTACATTTGCCCTATTTTCTTCTTGTTCCCGTGTGTGGAATAAATTGTTGCTCTTCCAGAATTATGGGAATTCTTTCAGGTCAATAAGGTGACATTTCCAAACCTAAAGCAACAATTTATTTAATGATATCCTGTCTGCCTAAAAGAGCCATTATATATGATATTTTTGTTCCTCCCTTTAACAGAATTTGAGCTGAGATTGGTATGGTTTGTTTTATTCTAAAATGGGGGAAATAGTTGATTATTTGTTACTGGTAACAAGGAAATATCATAATTGACATAGAAATGTTTTCTTAAAAATAAATCTTAAAACTTGGAAAAGAAATAAGTCTGTGTTTGTAAAATCCTAAATTGCAATGTACTGTTTTTTATACGTGGTTCAAATGACAATGCCAAATAAAAACAGTAACAAAAAGCTTACCAGCTATGCCCATGATTATTCAATAAGTATTAAATAATTACACTGGTTGGCACAAGTAGAAAAACAAACAAAACCAGGAAAAATCCATCAAAATGTATAAGAGATTTCCGCCCCCAATAATTTAAAACATAATAAAAAATGTTTGTAAGGCAAAGAAGAAGGGAATAAAATAGCAGAGATGAAGGAAATTAAAAAATAATTTCCTTTTCTATAGCTGTTGAAATTTCACAGCTATATCTAGAATCATAGAATTTAGACTGCTCAAATTACTTAAATTTTTCAGATAAAGAAACTAGAAATAGAGTAGGGGTGAGACCAGCAAACATCTCTGAGTCAGTGGTGCGATGGTGACTGGATTTCCTGATGGTGCCCTTTCCACTCTTTACCCTTTCCTCTCGTATTCTGATCAGCCTGGCTGAGCTTTGTCCCGATGAAAGGAAAAGGGAACATCCATTATAAAGAACTCCAAACTGGGGTGAGGGTGTATATAAAAGATAATTAGGGGACTTTACCCATAGACTCAGGCATTATGTTTTTTAGCAGTCAGGTCAATGTAAGTTTGTATAAATACAACTTCCCAGTTGATTTTATCACTATGAAAACCCTGACTTTGTTATAAGTAATTTCTTCCAATTCTTCTCGGTATAGGAAATGCTATAAAGCTTATTCACAAATGAGCTCATAAAGACTAGAGAAGGCTGGCTGTGGTGGCTCACACCCGTGGTCCCAGCACTTTGGGAGGCCAAGGCGATTGGATCACGATGTCAGGAGTTCGAGACCAGCCTGACCAACATGGCGAAACCCCACCTCTACTAAAAATACAGAAATTAGCTGGGCGTGGTGGCATGCACCTGTAATCCCAGCTACTTGGGAAGGTAGGCAGGAGAACTGCTTGAACCTGGTAGGCGGAGGTTGCAGTGAGCCGAGATTGCGCCATTGCATTCCAGCTCTGGGCGACAGAGCAAGACTCCATCTCAAGGGGAAAAAAAAATGGCTAGAGAAATACACTGTAAAAGCTAGAAGGAGAATGAAACAGGGACATGCACAGAAGAGAGTCCTAGCCCAGCCACCTAGCTCTGTTCTGTCCAAATGTCAACTTTCACCCCATATATGTAAGAGGCAGCAGCCTTAGGGGTTGCTAGCACATACAGTTTCATGACCTGGAATTTTACACCAACATATGGCTCTTCATGGTTCTTCCTTTTTAATGGTTGACATTCCCCATATTTTCATCAGAATGAGGAATCTGTAACACAGTTATGATCACTAGTTATGTCCAATGACCTAACACAGATATAACTAAATTTCTGATAATGGTGACTTTCATTGTAGAAAATAGTTACTTAATTTTGTATGTATGTGCATGGTGTGTGTGCGTGTGTGTGTGTGTGTGTTGGGGAATATAGTCAATGCTATTTCTATTGGGAAACCAGAGGAAGTATTATACATGAATAAACTAAAAAATGGTTCCTTTATGCCTCATATCTGCATCTCTAATGAAAGCAGGAAAATATAGAAAACATTTTAGAAATACTTTTACCTAAATATGAACAAGCAGTTTTGAAAAAGAAACAATTAGAACTTCTAGAGATGAAAAACCAATCATTAAAATTAGAGATTGAATGACAGGTTAACAGAAGAACAGACACACATGGAGAATTAGTGAACTAGAAGGGGAACCTTAAGAAATTATCCAGAGTACATTACACAAAGACCAAGAGATAGAAGAAAACACCTGTTTAGAGACATAGAGAATAGAGTGAAAAATGTCGAATATTTGTTTAATTAAAATTTCTGAAAGAAAAAACAGTGAGAGCAGAGCCAGTATTTGAAAAGAAAATAGCTGAGAGTTTTCTAGAAGACATGAAAAATACTGACCTACCATGCTAGTTTCCTATTACTGTGTAAACAATTTCCAAAGATGTACCAGCTTAAAATACTACAAATTTGTTATCCCACAGTTGCTGTGGGTAAGGAATCTGTACAGAACTTAGCTAAGTCCTTTGCTCTGGGTCTCACAAAGTGGCTCCGATCAAGTTGTTGGCCAGGGCTTCGATCTTATCCAAGGCTCAGGGTCTTCTTCCAAGTTCAGAGGTGTGAACAGAATTCCTTTCTTTGCAGTATAAGACTAACATGCTCTTCCTCCCTCCCTGTGCTCTCTCTCTCTCCCCCTCTCTCTTTCTCTCTCTCCCCCTCTCTCTTTCTCTCTCTCTCCCTCTCTCTTTCTCTCTCTCTCTTTATATATACACATATGAAATGTACATATATTTGTGTATATATATGAAAGACTGTATATGAAATATACATATGTGTGTGTATATATATATAGAGAGAGAGAGAAAGATGGGGGGAGAGAGAGAGACATAGATATGTGTTTCTTTTTTCTTTTAGCTTCTAGAATCCACACTCAGGTTCTTGCCACATACCCCTCCACTGGAAGTTCATGACATAATTGTTTGCTTCTTTAAAAAAAAGCAGAAAAATTTCTCTTATTCCAAATTTTTGTCTCAAGGAAGGCCTGAATCCGCTCATTTTTAAAGTGCTTGCTCGAAGTCAACTGGTTAAACACTTTAATTACATTTTCAAAATCCTTCATCTTTGTCATATAAACTTCTTTGTCACCGCATCACAGGAATAAAATCCCACCAGACTGACAAGTTGCTTCCAAACTCAAGAGGAGAGGATTATATACACCAGAGGGCAGGAATCTTGGAGACCATCTTAGAATTTTGCCTACTACAGGCAGATTCAAGAATTTATCCTTCATTTATCATGAAGGATTAAGAAAAATAAATCCACACACATCAGCAAAACTGTAAATCTTTAATGAGAAAAAGATATTAATAGACATATAGAAAAAAGAGATTGCCTTCAAAGAGGCAGCAGTAAGACTGGGTTGACTTTTCTACAGCAACAATGAAAGCCAGAAAAGTGTTATGATATAGCCTACATATCGAAACAAATCAATATCATACTATAATTGTATGACCAGTGAAAATATATTTCAAAAATGAGAGTGAAATGAAGGTATTTTTCAGGCAAACAAAATCCAAAAATATTCTACCAGTGGAACCACACTAAAAAAAAATTCTACTGAAGAAAGTCAGTCCAGATGAAACACTGAAATGCAAAAATGAAGAAAAAAATGTAGTAGCAGTGTGAATAAATGTAAACAAATATTAACCTTATAAATAATAAACATAATGTCTTTGTAAAAACAAAGCATCAATCTACATGTTGATAGCATACACTTTATAAAATGTTGTAAATATGTTTTAAGGTTTAAGAAGAGTAAAGATACTTATTTTTTTTATTGTTTGATAAATTAATTATGTTGTAATTATAAGGGTAAACACTGAAAGAAGAAAAATATAATGTACACTTTTGAATTAGTAGAGAAAACAAAAAAAATTTATGGATACTTATTCAATGTAAAAGAAAAGAAGAAAGGGGACAAAAATAAACCTAAAATGTCAGGAAAAATCAAGCAGAAAAACAGGTAATAGCTTTAAAGTCAAATGGGTCAGTAATTTTATACTGACTGTAACTGAACTAAATTAAAAAACAAGTATTGTTAAACTAAATTATAAAACTGAACTATATTTTGTTTTTAAGAGATAGCTAAACTTAGAAGAAAACACAAATGTTGAAAGTAAAAGAATGAAAAGGAAAAGTCAGACCAACAGTACTACAAAGAGAATTTTTAGAGTTATATTAAGACGAGAAAAACTACTTTATTTGGCAAAATGCATTACTAGAAATAAAGAGGATAACTTTGTATAAAAATAAAACCAGAAATATACAATTTTATATTTGCATACACTTAATAATACATAAAAGTAGTGGGAAATTTAAATGTAGCTCTCTCAGAGAATCAGAGAATAGCAGGCAAAAAAACAAAACAAAACAGAAAAACAAAAAACAGTATGGATATAGGTGATTTCAACAATACAATTAATAAACATGTATTAAAAACATACTTCAGAATTATAAAACAATTATATATTATTTCCAAGTACATGATGAACATTTATAAACAAGTGATTGCTTACTGGATAATAAAATAAGAGTGTAAAATTGTTAAGAATTGGTATATATCACCCTTATTCTTGGGCAGTAATGCAATTAGGCTAGAAATGAATAATACTAAGATAATCAGAAAAGCTCTATAGGTTCAGAGCTTGAGGAACACACTTCTAATAACTTGTGCTTCAAGGAAGTAATCATACAGAAAATTAGAAAACATTTAGAAATGAAAACACTACATAACATCTTTTAAAATTAAGCTTACTTAGCGTGGAAGCAGCACTTAATGAAAATGTATAGCCTTAAATGTATATATTACAGAAAAAAGAGTCTGGGAAAAAAGTAAATTATATAAATAACCCTTAAGAAGTTAGAAGAGAAACAGCAAAATAAATGAAATGTAAAATAAAGTATATAACAGGAAAAAGCAGAAAATAATAAAAAAAAAAACTACAAACATAAAAAATGAACAAAGATGAAAGTTGATTTTCTGAAACTATAAACTAAATTGACAAAACTCTAGGGAGACAAATTTTTTAAAGGCAAATTAAAAATCATATAAAAATCAATAATTTTATTTGAATAAATCTGAAAATTCAGATAAGTGAAAATTCCCAGAAAAACTAAAATGTTTAAAAATTAGAAAACCTGGTTATTCCTTTAATAATTAGAAAAAATTGGAACAGTAGTTAAACATCTGCCCACAGAGTAAGCTACAAGTAAGTTTATATAATTTTTCTATGAATTGTGAAAAAAATCACAACAATTTGAAAATATAAGACAGAGTGGGAAGAAGATACTTTCAATTAATATAGCTGACAGAAGACAAGTGTTCAGACCATATAAAGAACTCCTTCCTTCTACCCACTTTCCCAAATAATGAGGATAAAAAAGACCACTCATTTTAAAAAATGGCAAAATTTGGCAATTGCTTCAAAAAACAAAAGTCACATACAGTTGCAATCTTACATAAATTTATCTAGTGAAAAGAAAGAACACTTAATTCACTTTATCAGGCAAGTGTAACATTAATATCAAAACCTATCAAGGACAGCAAAAGAAATGAAAATTGCAGACTAATCCACTCATGAAATTAGGTGCTACAGCCAAACAAAACGTTATCACATTCAAACAATGAAACATCACACAATGAATTGAAGTAATCTACTATATTTAAAGACTAAAGGAAAACAACAATGTGACCCACTCAATAGATAGAGCAAAACTATCATTATTTATGGAAGAATGATTGCACAAATAGAATGTCAAAAATAACCTATAATAAATTATTAATAGGTAAATTTATCAAAGTTACTAGATATATAGGTCAATAAACAAAAAAGAATTGTATTTCTAAATGCCAGAATCAAACAGAAAAAAATGAATATAGCAGAAAAATATCAAACACATAGGAATAAAAGAAGTGTAGTATGTCTACACAAAAATATACAAAAAATTATTGAGAATGATTAAAAGAGACCCGAATAAAGTAATGTACTGAGTCCATAGATTAGAAAATTCAGCATTATAAAAATGCCAGTTCCTTTAAGTATGTGTGTTTTTAAGTGTGTGTGTGTACTACTTGAAAAACTGACTCTAAAATTTATATGGAGGAGCAAAGGTTTAAAAAGCTAAGATACTGTTGAAACAGAACAAGATAGAAGTCTTGCTCTCCCACATATCAAGTTTCATTATAAAACTATGATATTTAAGGTAATATGATTTTGGCAATGGGGTAGATAGATAGAAAGATATTAAAACAGAGCCCCGAAGTAGACTAAAACATAATTGATGTATGAATCAAATCACATTGCAGATAAATGATGGATTTTACTATAAATTATTCTGGGACAATTGGTTAGCCAAGTAGAGAAAAGATGGGAGGAAAGGAAAGTGGATTCCTATCTCCTTCCCATTGCCCTATACATATACAGAAAAATCAGTTCAGTGTAGATTTAAAACCTTAAATAGAAGGCAAAAGTACAACACTTTTGGAAAAGAATATGAGAAAAATTTTGGAGATTTTTTAATAACCCACAAAATACTCCCAAATTGATTAATCTAACTACATTAAAGTAGAACTTTTGTCCATCAAAAGACACTGTAAAGAAAGTGAAAATATAAAACACTATGGGAAGAAGATATTTTCAATTAATATAAATGACAGAAGACAAGTGTTCAGACAATATAAATAACTCCTTCCTTCTACCCACTTTCCCAAATAATGAGAATAAAAAAGGCAACTCAATAAAAAAATGTAGAAATTTGGCAATTGCTTCAAAAAACAAGAAATAAATTCAAATGATCAACAAACTTATTAAAAAGTGTCAACCTAATTATTAATGAAGGAAATATAAATTAAAAACAAATAGAGACTACATTTTATAATAATAAGATCAGCAAAATCAAAAGGTCTGACTAAATGAAATGTTTGCAGAAGATGTGGAATCTCTCCTCTTGTTGCTGAACTTTGTAGAACCACTTTGGGAAATAATTTTTTCTCCCTTAATAAAGTTGAAAATGCAAATACTCCATGACACAGAAATTCTACTTCTAGTATCTACCTGATGGAAAATAAGTGCATGAAGATACAGATTGAAGGGTATTCATGGAAAGACTTTATGCAACAGCCTCAAACTGGAAATAACGGTTGACAGTTTGATAGATAAACAAATTGACGCAATGAAACTGCAGTGAAAATGAATGATCTATAGCTTCATGCACAGCACAAACAAATCTCCAAAACAAAGGAGCAAGCCATTCAGTAAGCTTTCAATTTATACAATGTTCACAAACAGGCAAAGCTAATATGTGATAAAATGATAAAACTATAAGGAGCCCAGGAGGATGTTTATTACAAATGGCAATGTAGTGGGGGACAAGGAGAGAATGAGATTTGGAAGAGCATACACGCAGCCCTTATGAAGGGCTCTATTTGTTCATCTTGGATGGAGGGCACACAGGTGATCTCTTTAGTAAATTATATACCACACATAGTTAAGATGCCTCTGTAAATAGAAAAGATACATTATTTTTTTTCTAATTTAGAGTTTCTCATTTCTTGGAGGTTTTGAAAAATAAGTAAGCAAGCCATTTAATTAATAAAAGCCAATTAAATGACTCGGGGGTTAGGGAGGAGAGTCAAGGCTTGGTTATGAGTTTAAATGCATGACTTTGATGGTCTCTTCAGTCCTGGAAATTATTGCAAGTAACTCATTTGTAATAATGAGCTTAGGTTTGTTCCATAGAGATTTATTTGCTTAGTTGCTTAACTAAGTCCATTAGTGTTTTTGAATAGCCAGAGAAGTCATGGGATGCAACATTTGAGAGTATTGAAGAACTATGTCTAGAACCCAGTTTTTCTGACATTTTACCATTGTTTTTTTTTAACATATGACAAACATATTTTCTGGGAATGATTTCCAGCTTGATTAGAGGATGTGTGTGCATGAGTGTATGTATGTATAAATACTTTTATAATGTATGTATTCATGAGTTATTTGAGGGCTATAAATTTATCATCTTTGTGTCCACAGAATCTAGCGAAGTATCTAATACTAGGAAATAAACATGGCTTTTGAATGATTCTAATTAATATATGTATGTTTTTCACTCACACAATTATATGTGTGTGTAAGTATATGTGTATGTAGGTATGTACACACACATTTGTATACACACACAAATACATATAGGAACATCTCTGTGTATACATATTTTTATTTGTATACATACACACACACACAAACCACAATGAAAACACACAAATATAATAGGAACATTCTTTTGAGAACTTACTACATGGCACAGATTTTGCTAAGTGTTTTACTTGCATCGACTTCCCTAGGCAAAGGACACTAAAGGGGAGGTAGTGTTATTGTCTCATTCTATGTAAGTGAGGAAATTAACCTGGAGCCAACATGTAAACCCAGTCAGTTCACTCCAGAGCAATGTTCTTGATCACCACACTGTACTAAAATGATTTAACATAACAATGAATGCCAAAATATAATGTAATTCGAATAAAATCAATTTTCTAGACATGTATTACATGCCACTATTGGTCAAGTACTGGTTTTGGTTCTAGGAGAACCAAACAGAGAAAAGTCTTTTCCTGAGACTGGCTGCCATACATTATTTTAGAGACTTATGCCCTGCTCCTCTCCCAAACCCCATTACTGTACATGTTGGTTAAAGTACCTCACCACTCCATTTTAGGGATAAGCATTTGGTAAAGGTCTATCCAACCACAATATCCACTCTGCTAGAACTAGTAACTGGTACAGAAGTGAGCATGTACAACAGTGGGCAAAGTTGTTCTTTGGAGTCGATACATGGGTGCTAGCAGAAAGAAGTTGAAAGTTCCCTCTCCCATGGACTGTTACAAACAGAGGGGCGGGTGTTCAGGACTTTGGAGACTTGTAAATTAAAGACTATCAGCAATCAGTTTCCCCAGAAAATTCTCAATTTTAACCAAAAAAGGATAAAGGATAAGGTCAGCACACGGGGGAAGCAGAGCTAAGAGCTGGAGAGAGGGAGAAAGAAGCCCACAATGCAGTTTAGCCTTGGGATTTGGCCAAGTTTAAGGACCCTGACTTTCTAGGTAAATGAGTTAATAAATTATATTTTCTGCTTGAACTTCAAATAATTTTGTCTCTATTATAAAAATAAACCTCAAGAGGGCATCTGCCACTTTGTTCAAGCAGCCAAGTCAGAAGAGTAAATTACAATGTATTCTGGTTATACATAACTAATTTATTAAAGCAAGTATTTATTCTGTCATCAAAACTGCACAAGATAGGTATCAGTCATGTTCTAGCAAAAGTCAGATAATTCACCTTTCCTCTGTTGCCCTTATATAGAGCAAGACTGTGATTTACAGAGTAGTGAAGGAAACAATGTTCCCACTATTTCCATAAGAGAAAAGGGAATGTTGGGGTAGACTTGGAAAGTAGGGACTGGGGTTAGTGGTGAGCATGTGGAATAGAAATTGTTTACATTTAGGAAAATGGTAACTAGGCAAAGTCCAAGCAATTTGGCACAATATATTTCACTGACTTTTTTCCGAAACCCAGTAACTCTAAATAAAACACCATAACTAAAACACAACTGCCTAAATTCAGTCAGGCAGTTGGCATGTGAAATATTTTCAGAAGAAAAAGTTTTAAATCAGACTTTAGTCTCCTAGAGAAGGAAATGTTCAAAAAACTGAGTAGAATCCCATTTCCAAAGGTTTAGAGGTGACATGTGGGCCTTTGACTTTCAGCTCCTACTTCATAATTTATGTACACTACACTTCCTCATAAATAATAGTGAGGACAACAATTCAATATATCTTAGGAAACAAAGCTCATCTTAGTTATGATTTCAAAACTGTCCTCAGCAAAATATATAGAACAACGATTTTTTTCACCCTTATGACTTGTTGATTGGGAGGTATATAACAACTGTAAGTATCTACCTTTTTCCAGTTGGACTTCTTTTCAAAGTCACTTGAGCAAAAATAGATCTCTGGAAAGATTAAGATCTGAGTAGCACAGCAGATGTTCAGAGACTAGAACCAAAACAATGACCTATTTACCAGACCTGGAGCACAAAATCAGAGCCAAGATTAACAAAGGTGAGTTGATGCAAGGACCCAGTGAATTAGTTTCGTATTTCTTCTGTAACAAATCACCACAGATCTAGTAGCTTAAAACAACACGAATGTGTTATCTTACAGTTCTGGGGGTCAGAAGTTCTAAAATTAAGGTGTTGGCAGGGCTGCATTCCTCCTGTGGTAAATAGAGGATTTCCATTTTCTTGCGTTTTCCAACTTCTATCAGGACCCATGTGATTCCATTGGGTCCACTTGGATAATCCAGAATAACCTTTCAAACTCATGATCCTTAATCACAACATCAAAGTTCCTTTTGCCATGTAAGGTAAGGTAACATATTCATGGGTTTTGGAGATTAAGACTTGGACACCATGTGGCAGGGGGGATACAGTTTTCTGTCTATCACACCTAGGTTTATGGCTGCATTCCTAAAACCTGTCCAACTAAAGCCAGGAATTCTCTGTAGATGAAAAGAGTCAAACTCTGTAAAATATTTGAAGAGATTTATTCTGAGCCACATATGAGTGACAAATGAATGGCTTGTAACACAGCCACAGGAGATCCTGAGAACATGTGCCTAAGGTGATCAGGTTGCAACTTGGTTTTATACATTTTAGTGAGACATAAGAAATCAATCAGTACATGGAAGGCATCAGTCCAGAAAGGCAAGACAACTGGAAGCAAAGGACTTCCAGGTCATAGGTGGACTCAGACATTTTCTGGTTAGCAATTGGCTGAAAGATTTATTATCTGAAGACCTGGTATCCACAGAAAAACAATGTCTGGGTTAAGATAAGGGATTGTGGAGACCAAGGGTTTATCATGCAGATGAAGCCTCCAGGCAGCAGGCTTCAGAGCCTTATCAGATCTAAAAAGGTGCCAGACTCTTAGTTAATTCTTTCCTGGATAACAGGAAAGTCCTGAAAGGAAAAGAGACTTTCCACAGAGTATGGATGTTCCCCACAAGAGACTGTTTTGCAGAGCCATTTCAAAGTATGTCAAATAAATATATTTTGGGTAAAATACTTTGATTTCATTCAGGGCCTGCTATCTGTCATATGATGCTATACTAGAGTCAGGATGAAATTTGGTGAATTATTGCTACAAAAACTCGTTTGGTTAGTCTTAAGATTTCTGTGTTAATGTTAATGTTGGTCAGTTGTGCCTGAATTCCAAAGACAGGAGAGTATAACGAGGCATGTCCAACCCCCGCCTTCTCATCATGGTCTGAACTAGATTTTCAGGTTTACTTTGGAATGCCCTTGGTTGAGATGGGGTCCATCAGTCAGTTGTGGGGCATCAATTTTATTTTTGGTTTACATGTCTTAGGGATGAATGTAGGCCTGAGCTGGCATGGAGAAGTCAAACCACCTGTGTCAGGGACAGAAAAGAAGTAGGGGTTGGAGATTAAACAAAACTAAACGAGTTAACTCCAAATGATAAACTGCTTTTAGACTCCCCTGACCCCAAATGGGTGATTGTATAAAGCTCTGCCATATTAACTTTTTAAATAAAATTATATGAAATCATTTTTACTCTCTGGCCAATATATACTAACATTCAGTTTATGGTGTACTAGGGGAAAAATGGACTTTGGAAACATCTAGACTTGATTTTGAGTCCCGCTTCTTATATTTAGAACTTTGCCACCTTAAGCGGTACATACACTCTCTCAATTTCTATTCCTTCATTCGTAAAATGACAATAATCATTTCTGCCCAATAGGATTGTTTTGAGGATTAAATGTAATAATTTTATGAAAGTGTTTACTTAGCACACCGTGTGGCATGTAGCAGGCTTATCATTTCAGCTTTTCTTCCTTTGAAGCAAATTTGCCTTCTGGTTGTTTTGGCAGGAGGTTGCATTTTAGAAACCATCTAAATCTTGGTTATTAGACAAGAAACTCCATTTTTCTTTTTTTCTGTAAAGGTCTTTCCTTCATTCAAAGTGAGAAAACTTGTAAATTTCTATTTATTTGAACTTTTCTTTCACTTCAGCAAACAAGTCTTGACTCCAAAATTATTGGTGCAGCTCATGAGATAAATGTAACTAGTTTGAGCACAGTTCATTTGAATACAATATGATGCTTTCTTTTCTTTTCTTTTTCTTTTTCTTTTTCTTTTTTTTTTTTAAGAAAAATCATTTTCTAGCATTCAAATTGGTGGAATGATGGAACTAGATGACCATAATGACATTGGTTCACTTTTACAACAAGTTTCCAGTTTTTCAGAGAATATCTTGGGAAACATATTGACTACTTCCTGTAGTCCAGTAGTTCGACTGGCATAAATGCCGCTCACGTTCTCAGTGATCAGGGAAATCTCTTGTTTCCAAAAGCCTTTTGTGTTATGTCCTTGCTTGAACAAACTGAAGCTTCTTTGTGTAGAAAACACATTGTAATGTTCACAGTAACGCTCTCAGAAACTTCCTTAAGATTTTAATCTTAAAGAAAAGCATATTGGTTTTAGCAACTTGACAACTGATGCTTTGAAAATAAAATTATAAAAGCTGTCTTAGTCAATAATGGATAGCTGACTAAAGTCCATTTTAGGTTCAGAGTTCATAGCCATCAATAAAAATTGTTGCAGAATTATAAAGCCTCTTACGGGGATCTATTGCTATTTATTGTAATATAAATAAGAACTATCAAGTTTCGGGCACTGCTGCTCATTCTATTAGATTTTGAATGTCATGTTCTCCAAGTGTCTGCATTCTGCCCCCATGACTCTTCAAGCAGAGTACCGACATAATTCTCCACAAAATGATCAGTGTTTGATGTCTGAATGAACTGTTGCTTTTCTGAAATGAGTGCATCTCTGCCTTGCTTTCCCAAATGACAAGAACATTACTATATATTGAAAACTACTCCTTTGATTTGAGAAAATCAGCTATGTAATTTCTTTTGCTAGATTATTTTCCTGGATCTTTAAAATTATCAAATGTAGTTCAGTTGAGCGTCAAGTGATAATCCTTTGTGGAAACCGAACATAATAGAAGATTACACAGCATCTAAAAAATTTCCAAATGTTCTTTGTTAAGACAGATGGTGAAACTATTCAATGTAAGTGACAATGCCTCCATTTGTAATATTTAAACATCTGAACAGTGATTGATGGAGCTTCTTTAGTAATACAATCATTTCATCAAAAGTCTTGTTCTTCACAATCAAAAATACCTTCTCTATATTGTTTCACTGCAAAATAATAAAATGAAAGTTTCACAGCATGTGAATCCTAAGAAGAGTAATTTAGAACATCAAAATTTTCAGTGAGCCCCAAAGCAACCATTTGAGGTCTGCTCAAGTTTTGTTGTGGAGGTTGGATTCAATTGTTTGCCAAGACTATTTGAAAATGAATTTATACTGCCAGCTGCTATCCAGCTTTTATTGCCAAATAAAGCACATTACGTTATTATAACTAAAAACCGATATAAATAACTTCTCCATTTCTCCTGTAGCCTACCCAATAGGGAGCTACCTAAAAGGAATGAGTTAAAATAAGGAGTTAAAGGAATAAAGGAGTGCAAGATGATGACTGTGTGAAATTCAGGGTGCTGAATATAATAATATGCAGTTCAGAGAACTTGTCCATAGTTTTTGTGGATATTCCTAAGTCACTTCATATTCAACCTTTGCAAAACTGAACTTCTGACATTCCCCCAAGTGTGCTTCCTCCTATCTTCCCAATCTCAATTTCATCATCTGCCCAGTCACCTAAGTCAGAAACCTGGCAGCTCTCTCAGTTCTTTTTTTCTTTTTCTTTTTTTTTTTTTTGCATCATTGTTAACATTAAATCGAGTATGAAGTCTTGTTGAGTATATCCCTTAAATGCCTCTCCAATTCAATCACGTCTCTATCCCTGCTACCACGAACCTGATCCAGGTCACCATTTCTCCCTGGATCACTGCCACAGCCTCCCTATTGGTCTTTCAGCATCCAATCTGGCTCTTGAAATACTTTCATCTCCATGCAGCTGGTGTTATGTTACGATATCTAATCATGTCACCACTTGCTTAAAACTCTTTAATGAATCTCATTGCCATTAACATGGCTCACATGACTCACAAACCTCTTCGTAAGCTTACTCCTGCTTACCTGTGCAGCTCCATCTCTTACTGCTTGACCGCTCTTGGTTCATGTTCCAACCATGAGGAACTTCTTTCAGCTCTCTAAACATATCCTGTTCTCTCATCTCTGATAAAAACCATATCGTGTGTATTATTCCCTCATGAGACCCATCATGTAGTTAACTTCTGCCAATTCGCAGGTCTCCGTCTTTCCCTCTAGAAAGCCTTCCAGGTAACTTCTCCTTCTACAGGCCCTTATAGCACTCCATATATTTTCTCACTATCCATTATGCTCCCTTAAAACTGTTTGCTTATTTCTGCCTCTATCACCAGACTGTTAAGCCCCATGAAGGCAGGGATTTACATTTCCTTGTTTACTCTTGTACCCTAGTGCAGTGCTTGATATTATACATGGTGTAGACCTAAGCATTAGTTAATTGACTGAGTAGCCAGCTGAGGAACCAGCCTAGCCCATGGAAGTAGTTTACAGGGCAGGGAAAGGCACATTCCTGAAAAGTCAGGAGCCGGTGAAAGGGCCCTGAGATATATGCAAGAAAGAATAGGATACTCAAAGGAATGGTGGTGGGGTTTTCAAAGAGTGGAGTGCAACTACTACACAAACTTAAGTCAGAAGCTCCATGGATATAGATAAGTAAAAATAAGGAAGAGACTCTTCAAGTTGATTAGAATTAGAGAAAAATTAGGAAATATCTGTGCTTAGTAAGCAACCAATCTGCATAGTTGACCCAGTTCTTTTACTGAGGGTAGAACTTAAGGGTGGTTTTATACCCACACCCATGGCATACATAAATTTTGGCTCTAGGTGAGCTCTTCTCCTATCTAATAGAGAGCTTTGTAACTTTTTTATATATGTTTATGAATTATACAAGAAAAACCTGAGGACGGGCCTAAGAATGCTGTAGGTCATTTTGGCATACTGGCTTTGCATCCCCAACGAGGAAAAATGTCAGCCTGTGAACTGTATTCATAAATATGCCAGAAAGCATATCATTGTGGGACCTGGCATGGCCATAGCTTGGCTCGTATTCAGTCAGGAATGAAACAAATGATAGAGTGCCTAGAGAGACTATTTCTTGCATATTGGAGATCTTAAAGAGCTGAAAGCTCCTCTGGATGCATTTTTGTATTATCTCATCCAACATCAAATAGAAATCCCAAGGTTTGAAGAGCAGAAGATAGTAGTTTATTCATCCTCTCAGGAACTCCCCAGGGGAGGAAATTAAGAGGGAGGCAGATTTCAGTGCAACATATGGAGATTTTTACCACCCTCAGAGCTGTCTAAAGTGAGAGTAAACTAACAGCTTTGCAAATACTGAAATTCGTTTCATTTTCAGCAGGAAAAGGAGAAACTAGATCTTAGTCTTCAGCAGTGATTTGGGATGGAAGGGAAGTGATGACCTCTAAGTTCTATTCTGATGATAAAATTTGATGATGTAATTTTTTCTTGGTGACTCAGAGGAACATGATGCGTGTGAATCACTGTAGTGCCCAGAGATGCAATGAGGTCCTTACTGTTTGTGAGGTGACTTCAGCTGCATTTTCCTATCTTATGTTACTCCAGGCAGCAGTGCTTTTGCTGTTAACTTGTATTCTTTTCCTTCCATTCTATCCATGTCCCCGCCCAGGCTGGTCAACTAATACACTACATATTACCCACCCTCATCTCAACAGAAATCCTTAGGAACAGGAAGCAAATTTACTTTTGGTACAAAGAGCAGTGCTTTGACCCAAGAATTCCATCACTGTGGCTCTCAGTGAAAATTTGGGGAATAGATTATGAGTGACTTTTAGGAGAGAATGCTACTCTTTATTTACCACAGCTTAGAAAAAAATCTCTGCCCCATGCGTTCACCCACATAGCCATATAGACTCTTTGCTCATCTCTGAGAATAACATTTAGTGTTAGATTCTTCCTGTAGTTTGAAATGTCAACTGTCTCTTTCCTGTCTTCCAAATGCTTACTCATCTGTTTAACTCCCATTTAAATATCTGTTCTGGGATGCTTTCCTTGGGCATAATTAACTACTCCTGTGTGCTCTTTTAATTAACTACATACTTCTATTATTCAAATTTCATATTTTATCATAACTATTTGTTCCTATTTGCTTCCTCAGTTAACTCAGAGCTTCTTACAGACAAAGTAGCCCACCTTCATAAGCCCACCTCCATTATATATAATGCCCAGCATATAATGGGTGCTCAGTAGACCCTGGGTGGCTGGATGACTGAGTGAGGTAAATTTGTGTGTCTCCCTCTGATGAAGAAAAGCACATAGCTTTAAGGCATTTATCTCAGGCAGCATTTTTACCCACTTTCTAATTCTCAACTTTGCTCTAGACCTAAAAATATGACATCCAAATTAGTGGGTCATGTATTACTACAGTGAGGTTTGTTGGTGGTACACACACACAAACAGATACACACACACACACACACACCCTCAAACATCCCTATTAAATTTTAAATCTTTTTATATTTTGACAGATTTTGAGAAAACCATTTGTTATCACTTTAAGGATCATACCTTTACAAGATTAATGTATTGTACAGAAGCCAATTTTCTTATTAGGTTTAAGATGGCCACAGAATTATATGAGGTACAGTCCACCAGACAGCTTCAGGCTCTGAATTTGAAAGGACATGCAGCTACAGGAGAAATTTATCCACAGTTTAATAATCACTAATATATAAATGCATTAGATGTGGGTCACCACATGCACTGCTATCAGGGATGCAAACACTGTCTCTTCTCATCTGTCATCAAATCATTTAAAATTTTATACCCAAAGAACAGTTTAAGTCTCAATTATTGAAAAACAATTATTAGTTTAATTAAGTCTGTACATCTTTACTATACTATGAAAAGAAAATTACAAAAGGTAAGCTTGGAGCCTGAACCTTAAAAAATAGTTCAATTAATTAATCACATCGATTTTCACATAATAAATACGACTGTATCATATTATGCCATTTTTCTGCCTTACTGATTCACTGCTAGGAATTCATGAGATAGGTTTTGGCACTTAAAATAGTGTTGGCCATTATTTCACAAGCAAGAGGAGCAGGTAGATCATTTTCCACCATCCTCACATCCATCCTGGCTTATCTCTGCATCCCCTCTGTAGTTTTCTGGGCTAAGAGAGTTGTGCCCCAGGGATTATGTCTCACTATTTAAGGACACCAGTGGTTGAAAGATGATTCCACATCACTTAAGCCAATGGAAGAACTTGATGGGGGAAAATATCAAATCAAAAATCTCCTTTTACCTCATTTATGTAAGCTACTCATTCCAAATCATGAATTTACAGTAACATAAGACATTCCCAATTATGTCAGAGAACAGTTTTCAAAACAAAAGCCATTAAAATTCAACGTCTTTTTTTAAATTGAACTTTTAGAGCCCTATTTAGATAAGGGAATAGTGGCTTTTGAATGAAGATAATACAACTCTGAAGATAAATAATATACTTGTACAGCAACGATAAATTTCATTTAAGTAAAAGATAGGTGTGTGTGGTTTTTTTAAAACCAATTGGTCTTAAATAGATGCTCCTCATTACGACTTTTTCACTAGGATTTTTAAAACTAGGTTATAAACTGCTTTTTTGAGTAATTTCAAGGCACTTGAAAAGATAAACTATCTTATAGGTTATAGGTAGTCTTTAACTTGTTAACAGTTTGACAAATTTGTAAATTGACTGAAGCTCAGAATGAACTTTTCCCAAGTAGATAATGTTTTACATAGGGTTGGTCCACAGGTAGACCCGTAGAAAAGTTTTTAAACTTTAGTATACAAGAAATGCCACTAGATTGTGTTAAGATGTAAGTACTACAAAGATTATGAAAGATTATGATGACCTTACACGTGATTCAAGATAACATATTGCTTTTTTATAATGACATGGTATTTGTTTATATATCCAAATCAAAATAACCCTCTAAATTTTCTTATTGCAAACATCTCAGGTCAGTGTATCCAAAGGGGAGGATGGATTTGTCCCATTTCTCGTGCCACAGCTGTGCTAGTGTCCTCAGTAGGGACTTCACCCATTGCATAATTAAGTGCTGAGCATTCACATAGCAATGCCTTAGACAAAAATGGATCCTTAATTCCACATTCAGATATCTGGAGCATGTGTACTTCACAATGTGAGACAAGATCCTGCTCCACACTGTGGCCTTGCAGGTGTTTCACTGACTTGGAACAGGGGCGGCTGCAGGGAGTGAAGAACCACGGTGGCATTTGAGGGAGAAGGGAAGAAGCACTGGGGTGGTGGGGGAGAGTAGTTGGGAGGGGACACTGGGCTGGGGGAATTTCAAAGAGGGGAGGAAATTAGATCCTTTATTTTACACAGTACAACTGACCCTCTAGTACTACTTATTGTATATTTTCCAAAGATGACACATCAGAAATGTTTTGTCTTCCTTTGTCTTTCGCTTCCATATCTTTATCTACCTCCACTGTCCATGTCAACGTTGTTCCAAATTATATATTTGCCTTGATCATCAACACTTAATAAGGCAAGGTGGAGAAACAGAGACCCAAACCTGCCGAAGAAGGGGCAGTAGATGGAGAGAAAAAGCTGAAATTGGGAGAGAAGGTCAAACTGAAGACAGAGTCTACAGCAGAAGGGAAGTGGAATGAGCTATGCCAGCAGAAAGGGAGTTCCAGAATGACATGTGGATGAGTAGGAGGGTGTAAGCAAAAAGAGAGTGTGAGTTAGAGTTATTCTCTACCAACACTGGTACAGTAATTCTCCCTCTACTCTGTGAGGATTGGAGATTAAAGGGCCATATGCTCAGCATTTAAATTCTGTGATGATCATGGAAGATTGCACATCTAGGTAAGGGTTGACACACTGAAGTCCTTGGACATGCTAAACAAAAAGCATAAACAAAAGGATGTCTGTGCCAGATATTCACTGAGCTAATGGTCAAGAAATCTGAATCTGAGAGTTAGCCTCAGCCTTGCCCCAGTAACTCTCTGTGTGATTTTCGAGTAAGTCTTTGAATTTCATTATCAGCGTATTGGAGAGCAGGACGAAACTGCCTCATCTCTTAAAAATCTTTACCACTCTTCTTCAAGTAGGTTACCTATTTCTTGGCTGAGCAAACACAGTTTTGCTGGATTATTAAACAGTCCATAGGCAATGATTCCAAAACGGAATGAAATGGACTTGAGCCATTGCACAATAGATCTCATTAATGAGTCTCTGAAAGTAAGGAAAATCCTAATCTGTAATCACAGAGCCACCTGCAGATGTCAGATTGCTATTTTTCTATTTAATAATCTCTACATATAAACTCTTATCCATATGCTAAATACTAGGATTGATATAATGAGGCAGTTATTCAAAATAGACTTAAGCAAATAGTCATAATTATCCTAATTTTACTAATATAGTTATTCACTAGAACAACAGAAATCAGTTTAGCAACTGCCATATTCCCATTCTTTAAAAAATTTTCCATTATGGAAGTTATTGTACATCTCCAATGTTATCAAAGTGACTTTCATCCATTACAAGGTACACTCCAAAATCTTTATTATAATTTTATTACCTTTCATGAGTCATAAAACCCTTCTAAAATTTAAACAAAAATGAGGCATGACAATAGTTTGATTTTCTGGTGAAATATTACCTCTGTGTTAAAAATGGATGCTAGCATATATTGCACATTTATTTTGTGTAGGTTCTATGCCAGCCAGAACGTAGTGGATCCAATGAGGCAGGCAAGAATTATTATTACCGTTTTATTTTACGTGAGTATTTGAGTCACTTATTATAGGACAAATGCTAGGTAAGTGGCAGAGCTAGGATTTTCCTAAAATCTATCTGATTAAATAAAATTACTCAAAACAGGTAAGAAATTCTGGCTGTTTTCTGTGGTTTAAGATACTTCAATTCAGGTCTGGTTTGCCCACTGATACTCCGTAACAACCAGGTATGTATAGCCCTCAGTACCTTGAAGCCTGACTCAGGGACTCCAGCATGTCCTCTGCCTATAGATTTGAGATCATGCTACATGACAGGGAGTCACTAATTAGTAGAGGCTCCTTGATAATCTGCCCCCATTCTTTCTCTTGCCTTTTGACATACAGAAGCCAGTAAAATTTGTTCTGTCTTCTTAGGGAGTCTGTGAGAGGTTGAGACCCTTTCATCCTCATAGATTTCATGGTAATTCCCTGCCATTTGAGGCAGTTTCCATGAGGGTGAAAATTGATGTTATTGTTTGGGGACCTCTAGGACACCCTTATTTTTTAAGGGAAGAGAGTCTGGTTCATAGGGCTTGCTTACGTCAGAGTTACAAAATGTATGACCTGGTTTTGTGGTCAGTCTGTGTGACGCTGAGTCATGATGTTGGCAATTTAGCAGCGGAGATGCAGCTTCACAGTGGTGATGCTCAGCCCGAGAGTAAGCAGCACAGCAACTCCTGCCACTTTCCACCATCACATTTTTTCTTTTTAAATAATGACAAAATAGTTAATTTATCGTACTTATAATATTTAGCTTAGCATACCTAAGTAAACAGAAATATAACAAGGTTAACTATGCAAATCTTTAGGTTTAGTTATCTTAAAAAAAATCTAAGAGTATATGCTTCCTTATTTAATGGTGAGACATATGAGTCACCGTAGTACAAAATTAGTTGTGACTGAAAGGCTAGCTTTGAATAATTACATTCGTGACAAAAATAATGATATTACCATAATATAAATCTGCTCAGTAAAGGGCATTACTCACATAATTTTACAGTGCAAAGAAATCAGTGGTAGAATAGATGTTTGTCAGCTACTCGTTCAGAACCGGATACTCTTTATCCTAAATACTTTCATACTAAAAAATTTACACCTAGTAGTAGGCTTTCACTTTTAATTTTGCTACCAGAGAAAATCTCT
Organism: Mandrillus leucophaeus; assembly: GCF_000951045.1. Classification (NCBI taxonomy): domain Eukaryota; kingdom Metazoa; phylum Chordata; class Mammalia; order Primates; family Cercopithecidae; genus Mandrillus; species Mandrillus leucophaeus. The sequence goes on from NW_012107920.1 coordinate 1,387,321, forward strand.
TTACATGTATTATTCATTTTATATTAGGCATTCAGACATATTTTTATTTAACATTAATTATACCATTAATACAAATAACTGCCATGCTCAGGTTAATATCCTTTAATATTACAAGTTCCGTTGTTTATGTTATAGAGTGATATTAATTTTCAGTCAAATTTTATACTATGTAGTCACATCATTGCTTTTGCCATGGGTTCAATATAAAATTTATTTGTTAAAAATATTGATAGCTTTACCAGTGGTTAGGGTTTAATTTAAACACTAGATAGTTTACATAGGGCTTAAAAATGTACACCAATACACACACAGTGTACTGTGATTTTAGACTCAGAGAAACTTATATTCAAATCCTATGTATGTCACCAATTAGCTGTGTGAGATCATGGAATCTAGTAATTGTTATAAAATGTAAGCACTGGGCCCTGATGTGCAGATCACAGAGGGAGATCATCTATCAATAAGGCCCCAAGGACTGCTTCCTTGAAACTCTGTGCTACGATTTTAAGGGACACTGCTTCACTCCTTCACTCTTTACCAAGTATTTTATTGTCATTGTTATTGGTCTTCTCTCCTCTGTTTAAATTAATTTGCTACACAAATAATAGAGTTATCTATATAAAATACAAAAGAAGATTTTTATCTCTCCCCTGCTTAAAATCCATCTATCTGTTTATCTATTTATCCATCCATTTATCTATTCTTTATCATATTGTCTCAGGTCATTTCAATGGTATTAATTTATAATTCACCTCCATAGTTTGATATTATTTAATATCTTATATTATTCAAAGGGCAGTACCATCAGAGAATAAAGAATTAAAAAGCAAAGATATTTTCCAGCCTTTATAATTTAAAGGAAAATTATACTGGACTATGAGGCCAGCACCTGCATTAATCATTTTGTGATCTATTCAGGTTCTTGGATTTAGAAATAATTAGTTAATATTGAATAAACTGTGCCTGCATTGTAATTTTTAAAAATACAGCATGATAAATCATGTCACAACAAACCTTTTACACATCATGTACAAGTAACTCCAGTTTTATCATATTTTAAAAAGTTCAAATATGATGAAGATGTTCTTGTAACAGCGCAGACGTGGGCACAGATGCTTAATGTTTGTTTGATTGTTCATGCATTTGTTTGTTACTGGAAAAGCTGTCCTGGATTCTCTGGCAAGATCTTTATTCTCTCATTCCAGAACTGAGGGGCTTGCTCATATATCCTAGATCTAGTCCACTGGAGGCCGAGACCCTGGGTTGCCACACTCACTAAAGGGAAACATAGACTTTGGACTTTAATATATAATGCAATACAAATTTAGAAAACAATATACTGGAAGGCACTAGAAACTATTTTTCACTGTGATATTATAAAAAGAAAACTAAGAAAAAAATATCCTTTAGAGCGTAATTTACATAAACAGTCAGGTTCTCACATCCTCAGTGCATTAAACACATACATTGAAATTGGTTTCTTCTGCATTTACTTTCCCAAAAATAAACAACTATTTTACTATAAATTATAACAAAATATGCAGACTCTAATCAATACAGTCATTTCTACTCCTGTGGGGACCCAAGAGCATGTTCCTCATAGAGGACTTTTTGTTTCCTCCTACCCTGCCAACATAGAAATGGGGTACAAGCCCATGGGCGCTTGTCTTCCCTCTTTTCACTCTCTTCTGTCTTCCTCAGTGTTGTTGCTCACAGCTCTTGCCTCAGAATTGTTCTCAGAATAGATCACATAGGTTCAGATGTAAACAAGTCATTAAAGAGCTTAAATATCTTGAGTTTCCAAAGGTGTGCCCCTTAATAGAAGAACATACATTTTAAATTAAAGCAGAGCTTCTCAAACTTAATAAACTCCCAGAAACACGCAGACTCCTTGTGAAAAAGGAACATTCCTAAATCCATCTCTTGCATATTCCAACTCAGTAGATCTCAGGTGGGATCAAGGAACCCAGGTGACACTGAAAATTAACCAAACTTAGAAAATACTGATCTAAAAAATGACTCTTTGGTTGTAGGTTTCAGGAATCAATTGAGTAAGTCACAGGTTCTTTCTGACAAAGCTGTTAGAGAATTGTGGTCATGGTATTAAAATTATTTACTCCAGGAAAATGGAGAGCTAGACTGGCGTGTTTTCCAATTTTAATACAAAATAATTGCGCTGATCGTCTTTAAGACTGGACTTTCCATTTCCTATTTTAGCCAGCTTTATACCTAACAAATAAAATGAAGGACATCTCACAGGAGCTAGTATTTCCTGCCCCTTAAAATTAAATGTAGCTATGAACATTAAAACAACTTCTACTTAAGACCATTTTACAAATCAGTTAGAAGCTAACCCCTAGTGTTTAATAAGACATTTTAAAAGGAACCTGTGCTGGAAGTCAGCATCTTAATTTTCAAAATGGAGATTAAGGATGGAAATAAAAAATGATTATGGGAGCAAATTGAGTGTGACATGGGAACAATTTAGAGTCTCTTGGGAAATAATGCTTGGGAAAGATTATTACTAGAGTATTTTGGCTTATTTTCCTGTTCTGAGATGTGGGACACTAAATTTAAGTTTTATGTCATGAACTATAGACTACAGAGCTACTTTTTCTTCAACATTCATCTAATATTAAATGAATTTGACCTTGTGTGAGACCCAGGGAGATATTCTACTTTGCATTCTACTTTGCATTCATAGTATCAAGAAGTTTAAAGAAGTGAGTGGTAATGGAAATCTGAAATGCTATGTGATTGATGTGATTATTTCATTTGTTTACAATGAAATAAACTTTAATGTTCTCAGTCATTGTTTATTTATTTCAAGAAATCCAGTATTAGAAAATACGTCATGTTCGACTCTCCCACAAGGGAACTAGCTTAGTAAGATTGGGTGGTTTTATTGTTTATTATTATTGTTGTTTTATGAGCATAAACTTCATTAAAAGAATGGGAATGAAGTAACATTCAAGTTGTCTGTACTTCTTTATATAACCAAAGACATATTCGCTCTGAACTAGCCACCAATTAACTTTGTGAACTTAGAAAAGTGAATTCAGGCCCTAGATCAGATTGCAGCTTCCTCATCTGTAAAATGAGAGTTAGATTGGAGAAACTTTAATGTCCTTTGTGGTTGTAACATGGTGTGGAGTGGTGCTCCCTGACTCCTGGTATAGCCATGATGCTCAGTGCTGAGGTTGTCTGCAGAAGTTATACGAGGAAGTGTTTATGCTTGATACAGAGACATACTACATCTCCCTGGTAGGTCACATTTCATAGCACTTTACTTACATTAAATCATGTAATCCTCACAACAATGCTATAGAGTAGATGCTATTAATTTTGTTTCCGTTTTACAGATAGGGACTGTAAAGCACAGAGAGATTAAGCAACAAGCCATGAGTCACCAGCTAGTAACTGGCTGGACCAAGATTTGGATTCAGGCCGTCGAGTTCAAGTATTTGCATGCTTTACCCCTATGGTCTATTACCTCTCTGCTAGTTTATGGGAAGAGCAGGTTTAGATCTCATTGCTAAATCTGGGACTGGCTGTGATATTCACGTGGGATCAATAACTTTATTGAGAAGATAAAACAGAGTTACTAGTTTTACCTAGAGGAGCAGAAATGCAAAGTCAGTTGCAGAAAACCAAAATGGTATCATACCAGGCACGGACATACTGGCTGCCAAACATCTGTCAGTGGCCCAGTCAAGGCTGTGGGGCGATTCCAACATCCAAATTAGATGATGCCTCTAATTTCACAATCCTGCATGAATTCTTAATAAACTGTTGCATTTGTAAAAGAAAAAAAAAATACCAAGACCACTAAAAATGCTGTCACGATAATAAACTTATAAACCCAACACAGTGTGTCTATAACTTGTGCCTTAACTTTCTCCAGAAGTACTAAGCCAAATAACAGCATTGAGTGTGATCAGCCTAGTTTTGATCTTACTTTAATGGAATTCTTTTTATGTTTCACTGTTAGATATATTTTGTGTTAATTTTTGAAATGTATGTATGTGTGTGTTTAATGCTAAGAGTATTTCTTTATCTTCCTCTTTCCAAGAATTCTTATTAAGAATGTTTGTTTAATTTTACCAAATGCTTTTGGTGGTTATCAAAGCAACCATACCTTTTTTTCTTATTGAACCATTGCTACATTCCACAACAGAGTATATTGGGCTGTTTTAAAAGAATACCTTGAGGAGTATTATTACAATTTCAAGAAAAAAATTAAACTTAATCCTACCAAAAAAATAGTTGTGTGAATCTATGATATAGCAGAGACCACTGAGGCAATTTTAGGACCACTATACAAGGAATTTGAGCATATGCTGTTTTCTTCTTTGTCTTTCTTTTTTTAAAATAGGAGAAAAGACACATAAATTTATTTAACGTGTATGCATAAGAGGCTTCAATATGGAGACTCTTTGTGTCTTTCAAAGGTTGACTTATTATTAAATCATTTCCATAATTATCAAAAATCTCTAGATCCATGAAACAAAATAAAATGAAGCAGATCAACTCTGTGAGAATTTTGCTCTTAGGAAGTCTTATCCAATAAGACACCAGTTTAAAAGATTGCCTCTCTGTATTGGAAGACGTGAGATGTGAGAAGGGGCAGCACATGACTATAAAGACTAACTACACAGCCATAAAAAGAATAAAATTATGTCTTTTGTGGCAACATGGATGGAGTTGTAGGCCATTACCCTAAGTGAAATAAGTCAGAAACAGAAAGTCAAACACTCTATGTCCTCACTTATAAGTAGGAGCTAAAACACGGGTATGCAAGGAGATACAGAGGGGAATAATAGACCTGGGAGACTCCAAAAGGGAGTGAAGATTCAACAATCACCTATGGGCACAATGTTCACTATTCAGGTGATGGGGACCATAAAAGCCCAGACTCCTATGCAATATATCCATGTAACAAAACCACTTCTATCCCGTGAATCTTAAAATTCAAAAAAAAAAAAAAAGAAAAAAAGAAAAACTCCATGATTTTTAAAGACAGAGTACACTAAGAGAGTAAAGGACAAAACTGAGTTTCCCCTCAGTTCAGAGGTATATTTTCTGTGAAATTAATTTTT
>NW_012107920.1:1392619-1405420 GCF_000951045.1 Mandrillus leucophaeus
GCCTGCCTCAGCTTTCCAAAGTGTTGGCATTAGAGGCCTGAGCCACCACGCCCATTTGGAAAATTTTTAAATAGGATATATTAAAGGTGTACAACATGGTGTCTTTTTACACAAGTAGACCTTTTGTAATGATTCCCATAATTGAGCTAATTAATATATCCATCAAACATATTCATCACCTCACATAATTACCTTTTTCTTGAGATTAGAAGATGTAAGTTCTACTTTCCTAGAAAATTTCTACTATATAAGGCATTATTAGTAACTATAGTTACCAAGCTACACATTGCATCTCTGTTATTTATCTCGTAACTGACAGTTTATACCCTTCGACTAATATTTTCCCATTTCACCGCTTCCCAGCCCCTGGCAATCACCATTCTAATCTCTGTTTATCCAGGTTTGATTTGTTTCGATTCCACTTACAAGTGATATCATGCCTTTCAGTGCCTTGCTTATTTCACTTAGCATAATGTACTCTAGGGTCATCCATGTTGTTCCAAACGTCAGGATTACCCTCTTTTTTAAGGCTAAATAATGTTCCATTGTATCTGTGTGTCTGTGTGTTTGTATATATATATACACACACACGTATGTATGTATTATACAACTTACCTATTTATTTATCAACAAATTCTCGTTTTTGTATCTTGACTATTGTGAATAGTGCTTCAGGGAACTTAGGAATGCAGATATCTCCTTACGATACTGATCTCATTTCCTTCAGATGCAAACCCAAAAGTAGAACAGCTGAATCATATGACAGTTCTAATTATAATTTTTTTTTTTTAAGGAAACACCACACTGTTTTCCATAATGGCTGTACTAATTTACATTCTCTCCAACAGTGTACACCTTCCCCTTTTCTCCATATCCTTAATAATTATTATCTTTCTTTTTTTTGATAGTAGCCATTCTAACAGGTGTGAAATGATACCTCATAGTGGTCTTGATTTGCAATTCCCTGACGATCAGTGATCTCAAGCACCTTTTTATATACCTGTTGCCTATTTGTAGGTACTATTTGAAAGATGTCTATTCAGGTCCTTTGCCCATTTTTAATCAGGTTATTTGGATGTTTTTATTTTGTTTTGTTTTGTTTACTATTGAGTTGTAGGAGTTATTTATATATTTTGGATCGTGCACACTATTGGATATATGGTTTGCAAATATTTTCTCCCATTCTCTGAATTGGCTTTCCATTTTGTTGATTGTTTCTTTCACTGTGTTGTTAGTTTAATTTATTCCTACTTGTTTATTCTTGCTTTTGTTGCCTGTGCTTTTGGTGTCATATCTAAAAAAAATTTGCCCAGATAAATGTCATGAAGCTTTTTCCTTGTGTTTTCTCCTCATAGTTTTACAGTTTCACAGCTAATGTTTAAGTTTTTAATTAGTTTGGAGTTGATTTTCATATATGGTGTGAGATAAAGGTCTAATTTGTTTTTCTTCTTGTGGATATCCAGTTTTGCCAACACTGTTTATTAAAGAGACTGTACTCTCCCCACTGTATGTTTTGATATATTTGTCAAAAATCAATTGATCATTAATGCATATATTTATGTCTGGGCTCTCTATTCTGTTTATCAATGTCTGTTTTTGTGCAAATACCACGCTGTTTTGATTGCTATAGCTTTATAGTAGGTTTTGAAGTCAGGTAGTATCATGCCTCCAGTTGTGTCCTTTTTGCTTAAAATTCCTGCAGCTATTTAGAGTCTTTTTTGGTTCCATTTAAATTATAGAGTTACTTTTTCTATTTATGTGAAAAATGCCATTGGGATTTTGATAGGGATTGCATTAATCTGTAGATCACTTTGGGTAGTATGGATGTTTTAACAATATTAATTTTTCCAATTCATGAACATAAAATATCTTTGCATTTATTTGTGTCTTCTTCAATTTCTTTCATACATGTTTTCATGGTTTCTTCTTCAGATAGTTCATTGTTAGCATATAGAAATGAAACTGATTTTTGCATATTAATTTTGTATCCTTCAACTTTACTGAATGTATTAGTTTTACCAGTTTTTTGGTGGAGCCTTTAGGGTTTTTAATATATAAAATCATGTCATCTGCAAATACAGACAATTTTTCTTCTTTTCCAATTTAGATGTCTTTTCTTTCTTTGTCTTGCCTAATTGCTGTGGCTAGGACTTCCAGTGCTTTGTTGCATACAAGTGGCAAGAGTGGGAACCCTTGTCTTGTTACTTATCTTAGAGAAAGAGATTTTAGCTTTTGATTGTTTGGTATGATGTTAGCTGTGGGCTTGTCCCATATGACCTTTAAGGTGTTGAGGTACATTCCTTCTATACTTAATTTGTGGAGAATTTTTATCATGAAAGGATATTGAATTTTGTCAAGTGCTTTTACTGCATCTATTGAGATAATCAGATAATTTTTGTCCTTTATTATGTTAATGTAATGTATTACATTTATTGATTTGCAGATGTTAAACCAGTTTTTTTGCATCCCTGGGATAAAGCCCACTTGATCATTGTGTGTGATTCATTTAATGTGCCATTGAATTAGGTTTGCCAGTATTTTGTTGAGAATTTTTGCATCTATGCTCATCAGGGATATTGGCCTATGATTATCTACATATGGTTCTGGATGTATGATACATTAATTTGCTACTGAATTTGGTTTGCTAGTATTTTGTTGAGAATTTTTACAACTATGCTCATTGGAGATATTGGCCTATAATTTTCTTCTCTTTAGTGTCCTTGTCTGGTTCTGGAATCAAGTTAATGTTAACCTCATAAAATGAGTTTGGAAATATTCTCTCTTCTTCAATTTGTTGGAATAGTTTGAGAAGGATTAGTATTAGTTCTTCTTTTAATGCTTGATAGATTAATTATTTTCTTATAGATATCCTTTGCTCCTGGAAAATAGATGGAAGAAACACTAAAGCCATTGACTATTGGCAAGGACTGAATTCTTATGTTCTCCTTTGACAGTTGGCAGAGCCTGCACACAATAGGCATCAAAATGGGGGAATTTGCTTTCTTGGTGGAAGGTTACATAACTTTTAACAATTTAGGTGTTAGAAAAATTCCTCTGAGAACTCAGACCTGAATGTAAGACTGTAACAGGAAATCCTTCACAGGCCTCCTTTACTCAGCCTGCAGCTCTTAACACCTCGTGGGAGGGGGAGCATGCAGGTGAGTGGGTACAGGGGCTAGATGAGTGCTTCTGGATGACAGCAGGAGCAGAATTCTGTGTGGCCCCATGGCAGTGTCTAGAAGGGGAACTCATGACCCCTGGAGCCCCAGAGGGCCATGTGTTACAGTGCTCTTTTAGCTTTGCCATCCACCAACATCTTAAGTGTTAAACAGCGCAGTGTGACAGCCCTCTGTATCCTAAGCTCTTGTTCAGCATTCAGGAAGAATCAGGTCGCATGAATGAATTGAAGATGGTAAATATGGGAAATTTTATTGCCAATGAAAGTGGCTCTCAGAAGGATGGAGAGCTGGAAAGGGGATGGAGGGGAAGGTGGTCTTTCCCTGAAGTTCGGCCGTCCCCAGTGGCTGTGTCCTCACCCAAATCTCACTTTGAATTGTAACTCCCATAATTCCCATGTGTTGTGGGAGGAACCTGGTGGAAGATAATTGAATCATGGGGGCAAGTTCACCCATACTGTTCTCATAGTAGTGAATAAGTCTCACGAGTGCTGATGGTTTTATAAGGGGCAACCCCTTTCACTTGGTTCTTATTCTTTCTTGTTTCACAATGTAAGACGTGACTTTTGCATTCCTCCATGATTGTGAGACTCCCTGGCCATAAGGAGGTATAAGCCCATTAAAACTCTTTTTCTTTATAAATTATCTGGTCTTAAGTATGTCTTTATCAGCAGCATGAAAACAGACTATTAGACCAGCCAAACTCTTCTCTGGGGTCCTGCCACCAAGCCATCCCTCTGAAGTCAAGCTGCTTCTCTCTGACATCTGGCTGCTGTTTCTCTCTGATACCCGGCTGCTTCTTCCCTTCTCTCCTTCTCTGCTGCTTCTCAGCTTGTGGAGCCTGGGTACAGGATGGGGGGCGGGGTGGGCCAGGTGCGTTTGGAAAAGGCAACGTTTGAATGGGAAAACAGGGATGTAAAGTTCTCACTTTGCATCACAGTTCCAGGCTTGAGGGTAGGGCCCACAGTATATCATTTAGGTTGAATATATGGGTTTAGAATTCAGCAGCCCAGTTCTGCCACTAGCTAGCTAAGCAACCTTAACTTAGTCACTTAACTTCTCACAGGCTTCAGTTTTTTCGTCTGTAAAGTGGGTATAATAATACTCGTGTTCCCAGGGTGAAGTAAACAAGGTAAAGTGATTAGGTCAGTGTCTTGTGCATAGTAAAGTACTCAGTAAGTGTTAGCTAAGTATGTCTATATATCCACCCATGTATACATTATGAAACATTTTCAGAGCCTCCAGAAACTATTAGAAATATCTTGTTGAGTCCTCTGGTTCAAAGGATAAGTGCCCTGAGACACAAAATGAATTGCAAAATCCAGCGAATCCAGCTAATCCCCACTCTTTGTGTCAAGCGGTACTGTACCTGAAAGTTTTAAAGCCAGGGGAGTGTTTCTTATTATGAAAATTTACTAAAGGGCATGTCTTCCCTAGTGAAGAGTCACCTTTGCAGTACAAAGGTGTTCCTCATAGGAGGATCATACTTCTTTCTGGCCTATAAATTAATTACAAACTTTGCCATGAGAAATTCTACAAAAAAGAGAGGAAAATAACATAGGTATTTTGCTCCTCCTCAAAGTAAAATATTACCACGTTTAAAATTAAAAATTAAGTGTTGATTGAATTATTAATGATCAAATTAAATATCATTAAATTAAGTATTGGTTAAATTAAATATTGATCCAAAATGACTCTAAAATTAATTTCTCTTAAGCAAGACAATAGGAAGACAGCCTGGTGAACCGTAATTACCATACTTGGGAGCAATGGGCTTTATTCTTGGCTTCACCTTTTCAAGCCTGTGGAATACTTCAGGAATTCTTTTTCTTTTTTTTTCCTTTGAGACGGAGTCTCGCTCTGTCGCCCAGGCTGGACTGCAGTCGTCCAATCTCGGCTCACTGCAAGCTCTGCCTCCCGGGTTCACGCCATTCTCTTGCCTCCGCCTCCAGAGTAGCTGGGACTACAGGCGCCCGCCACCTCGCCCGGCTAATTTTTTGTATTTTTACTAGAGACGACGCGGGGATTCTTCTTAACTAGCTGTGAGATATGGGTAAGTCACCTACTTCGTTGGCCATTGATTTCCACTTCTGAGAACTGGGCAGGTTTGGCCAACAGATGTTAGCTCCCTGGCAGCTCTCACATTCTTCAATTCCATGTTGTGCTAAGGCAGGCTGCATCACACAGCTTTGTGGAAAGTCCTCCCTGAACTTGGCAGACCAGATTCTAGGACAATCAAAATGAGCAGTGAAGAAATCAGCCAGCTCTGAGCTTCACCTTGCTTCTAAGTACAGGGACTGGACCAAATTCCCTTCCAGGACTACCGTGAGCCCTAGCATTCCATACCAGCTCTTGCCTTTGAAAAATTACAGTTAGGTTCTACTTGGAACTGCCAAATTAGTATAAAAATTAATATAAAGAACCAGCATCTGTGAATCTCTTCCTAATAGATGTATAACTGGATTTAAAGTCTCTGACACATTTAGACTGAGTGCTAAGTCACCCAACCATCTGGCTCTAGGACAGTTATGCAAAGAGCTGCTCTCCACCTGGGCACTGAGAGCATTAATGTTAACATCCTGCTGGGCAGGCACATGCAGAAACAGAGATGGAGATTGGCCCAAAGTCAAAAGCCAAAAAGATTTGAAAAACACTTGGACTATCTAGTGAAAATTCTGTCTGTGAAGCAGTAAGCTTGAGGTAAAGAAAAGCCAAATGACTGGAGGAGGAGAATATAGAGTGAACATCAATGAAGACAGCCTTTAGCTTAGACTGAAGAGAATATGCTGAAGCTTTAGCTGGCCTTTTGAAAATCCCTTCTTCAGAATTGTCAGGAAGAGATGACTTTGAAAATGTTCCTGATACCTGTTTTCATGTTAATGCTGCTGGTCACTATCACCTGATTCCTTTTATTGCCAGTTGGCATTTTGAAAATATCTGTTTGCCTGGGAAAATGTAGTCCCTGGATACATATTCATCATATATTTGTGCTTCAGAGGTAACTCACACCTTTAAGTTTGGTCACATTTCCTTAAGCAAATACAAATTTCTATAGCTCCCAGATGTCTGGAATAAATTTGATAAAAACAAGTTTCCCACCCCTGTGCCAGGCTGTGAGTGACTGTTCTGCATTACTTGCTAGTAGAATAATCACTTGAATGGTGGATTACACTGCCATGCACTCAGTTTATGCATAGAAAAGTCCCCTCCTTCCATTTTCTCCACTTGCTCACTGATTCCATTGACAGGGAAAATAAAATATGTCATTTGGCAAGTAGAAATATGACTTTAAATCCAAGTATCATTGGGAGATGTGATGTTTTCACTGGAATTCAAGAGTTCAAAGAACCAGAGAATTTGTCCCTTCTTCATCTTTCACAAAAAAAGAGATTTTGATCTTAGATATTTCTATATCACCCTGAAAAAAACCCCAAACTTCTAAGAATACTAGAAATGTGTTAGCTATGCATTAAACTTCTACATATGTCATACTCCATGAGTTAGATGGGAAAACATGCCCTCTGCATTGTCTCAGCTCTTATACCTTCCGGGAACACAGGTTCTGATCAATTTCTGGGCTGTGGCTCAACCCACATGTAGTGCAACAGAATAACAATAGGGAACAGCTGCTATTTTATTATCACCTGCTATTTTCCAGGCATTGTTTTAGGCATCCCTCATACATTGTTGCATTTAATCTTTATAATGCCTCTGCAAGGAAAGTATGAAGGAATATTTCCTATTTCATAAATGAGAAAAATGAGCTCTGTAAGTCTGAATCTTTCAAGAAACACATCTAGTTGGGATTAAAACTGCAAGAATCTTGTTAGGGAAGATGCCTGTGTTAAAGGAAATAGGAAGGGAGTTGGAAAGCCATCAGACCACAGTCAAGTTTGCTCCTGGATAAATGGGAGAAAGAAAAATGTACCCTCTAATATTCTGGACTCTAAGGAAGGTTCTGCAATGTTGCCAGGGAGTCCTTGAGCTAAGAACAGTCTACCAAGGAGTCCTTGAACCAAGGTTGCAGACCAAATGTTCCTTGTCTCCCAGGAATAGGTCTGCTTCAGTATCTGGGTGACAGATTTCAGTAGCTGGGACGTTGATTGAATCACTCTCCCTGAGGAAGGAGGTCTTCCATGTTCATTCTCACGGCTGTTCAACAGGTTCAGTCAGCTGAATTTGCACCGGATGTCACAGCTAGTTGGTGGCAAAGGAAAAAACCTGTCGGTCCAAGCCCTAACCTCAGACGTCCAGATGTATGTGAGTAGAATCCTAGAGGTGTCAAACACTGGGCGTAGGCCCCTTACATGTTCTCCATCTCACTCAGGCTCCAGAGCCTGCAAAGGCTGGCGCCATGAAGCCGCAGTACCCGGAAGCAGGAGACAGCTCCTGTCAGAGGCAGCCCGTTGCTACCTAGCATGCTGCTCTCCCACCGCTTTAATAATTTGTTATAAAACAAACAAAGTCACCAGGGGAATTGCTGCCAGTGGATAATGGCCTCCTGCCTTGCAATTAAGCGCTGACATTCAGCTTTGCCTCACCAGTCACAGTATATTGCTGCTTCCTGTCCCAGTGTTCTCACCCATGAGCGTTTTCTGCTAATCAAATTTATTATCCTATGCAGCTGATCTTGACATTCATTTCCTTTTCAGCTGGGTGGTGAAGATTTAGAGAACATAATTTTTAAGCTACCTGTTCTCTTCAGCCCAACATTCATATAGCCTACAAAGAAACACAATCTCTAAATAGAACAAAAAAAGCTCCAAAAGTTTATGTTGGTAAGATATCCCAGTTGTTAATGGGATTCAGTGGCAAGATAATCCTAGAAAGTGGATAAGGAAGTGCAGACTTGTCGAAGTTCTTTTCATGCCACCCTGAGCTGATTTCCTACTGACCCCTTGACTAGAGGTTCAGATCCATAAGCCTTGGCTTCTGATATGACATTCTGTAGAATCCTGTGGGATCCTGTGGGATCTAATACACCTGTCAATTCAAATAGTAACTATCCCGTAAGAGTTGCTACTTCCTTAGCAGCCCAGGAGCTTAGAACTGTGCATTACCCCAAGCTCTGAAAAATCATATACCTATTCCCTTGGAAGAGGAGATAATGCACCATACCCTCGACAAGTATAACCAATTTTGAAATGTCTGAGCAAGAACTAGGAGGCTCAACTCATGAGGTCTCAATTCCCTTATCTGTAAATTGAAGGCAGTAGAGTAGGTGATATTATGGGCCTTTTTAGATCTGAAAGACCATGATTTTGTGATAACCAGGAGGTCTTAAGGATAGGCATCAGGCACTCATCATTTTTCCCATTTCTCCACATCAGCCTCCTTCCTCCTAGTAATAATCTATCTTGAATGTCCAGACCGTCTCTACTGATTTAAGGTCTAACCCCTATTATCTGCTTTCTCTAGCCCACAACAGACTCCTCCTCTTCCTTCTCCTCCTCCTTATTGCCCCCCTAGTTTTCTCCCTTATCACTTCGTGACCATGTAAACCAGATTTACTCTCCAGCCTACTCTCAGAGACCCATTTTGTCCTTGCTTTCTACTTTCTTTGCCAGAGGAAAACAAAACAAATTTGTTATACAATTAAATGCCGACAACCCCGAGAAAGGTAAAAGGTCATTTTAAATTTACACTAAATTGTAAAAGACATAGAAAATTCTTTTCTGACCACAGAGGGGAAAACATAAGTTACGGAGTTGAGGAAATTAGGAGGAGTTTGAGAGAGAAGAAAGAAATAATCATTTACTGAGTGTCACATAATGCCAGGAAGTATACTATGTGTTTTTCTTTTTAATACATTGCTATACTGTTCTCTTACATTTCAAAAGCAATTTGTACATCTCACATAATGTAAACACAACCAGGTGTATAAAATAAAGTCAACTAAATGCCTATCCCCCACCACTACCACTGCCTTCTTTTAAGACCAACAACCTCAACAATTGTGTTATGTATTGACTCAATACTATTGTGTTACACGCTGACTCTTCACTGTCTGCCAGGCCCATAGCAGTGAACAAAACAGACAAAACATCTGCTTTCCTGGAGCTTACTTTTTAGTGAGGAAAGACAGGTCATTACAAACCAAGTAAGTATAAATATATCAGAGATGATAAGAGCTCTGGAGAAAAATCGAACTGGGAAGGGGATAGAAGGAGAAAGGACAGGGTGTGCACACATGAACAGTTTTGACTGATGCCATCAGAAAACACATTGTGAGAAGGTGGCACTTGAGTGGATGGCTGAGGTTGATAAAGCGGGTGAATATATTTTTCTCAAAATTTTCTCTTGCTTATGCAGATACTCCAAACATAAATGCATGCACATGGTTTTGTTTTAACACCTTTTACAAAGTAAGATTATATTATACACATTACTTTGCAACTTGCTTTTTCCACTGAAAACTAAATTATCAAGATCTCTGTGGGTCAATATATGTAAATCCAGTTTATTTTTTGAATAGCTACATGATTTTCCATAGTTTGAGTGTATCAAAATTTACACAAATGTTCCTCCATTAATGGAATTTAGGTTATTTGTAGTTTTCACATTCTTTTTATTCTCTTTGCAAAGACAAGCAATGTTGTATAGTTTTCTAGTCTTTATTTGTTCATGCCAAAGTTCCAAGTATTTTAAATATTCCATTTTACTCAGCACAACTTAACTGAGAGCTAGATATTATTATTATTATTATTATTATTATTTTTTAAGCAGAAGTTCAGAATAGTTAAGTTGATTTGCACTGCACTGGGTCATGGAAGAACAAAGATTCAACCTCAGGACAGTATGATTTCAAATACTATATTCTTTTTAAAACTATGTCGAATCTCAGAGCTGAGGACAGAAAAGCAGTACCATCCCCAGGAGAATGGGAAGAGTAAGAGTAGTGCAATTTGTTTTTCATAGCACTAAATTTATTCAATTTAAGAACTGTCATTTATTTTGAGATTGTGTCCTATGTTTTCAGCATTAAATTGACTTGCTTCAATGAAACAAGGTGACAGCAGATGGTGGACAACATTTTCTAATGAACTTATTCGGAAAAGGAAAACTTCTCAGTTTTAGTATGGTTTCCCAAATACACATTTTCAAACGTTCCATGAAACACTGGAACCACTGGAGTAGGGAATGCGATGTGAAAAACCCTGGTGTAAGCAGCAAAGATCTGAGCTCCACCAGGAGTGTGTCTCTGCCTATCTGCCTCAAGATATACTTTTCTAGACTGTAAAACTGAGATTGTAATGATTCTCCACCCTGTACATGTAGTGTTTTTATTTTGCTTCTGCCTAGACCTGTGCCTATTCACTTATATCTGGAGACAGAAGATTCGGCCTAACTTTATGGATGACGGTGAAGTTCCCAAGTTTGAAATAAAATTGAAGCTGAGTAAAATTTGGGGTCAAGGACTAAGTAACCCATGTTATAAATAATAATAATGTCAGAACATTTATGGAGAGTTCATCGTATTGTCAAACATATATCCTGTTTAATACATTTAGGATACTGTTGCTGCTTACTTAAAATTTGATTGAGCTAAGTTTTTAAGAACTACATATATTTGAACTTCACTTTTTTTTTTTTTTGAAACAGGGTCTTGCTCTGTCACTCAGATTGGAATCCAGTGCAGGATCATGACTCACTGCAGCCTCAACCTCCTGGGCTCAAACTATCCCGCCACCTCAGCCTTCTAAGTAGCTGAGACCATAGTTGCGTGCCACCATGCTCAACTAATTATTTTTATCTTTTGTAGAGATGGGGTCTTGCCGTGTTACCCAGGTTGGTCTTAAACTCCTGGGCTCAGAGTTTGAGCAATCCTCCTGCCTCAGCCTCCCAAAGTGCTGGAATTACAGGCATTAGCCACTGTATCCAGCCTGAACTTCACTTTTAATGTTAGATGAAGTGTTGACTGTGATAGTACTCTTAAATTGGAAAAAATATGTCTTCACTAATTCTGGATGTCAAAGCCAAACACACACACACACACACACACACACACAAAACACACACACACAAAGCTAGAGTATTTGAAATTGGGAATGAAATTTAAAAATGAAAGCATAAGACAAAATAATTTTTAAGGAACTAGATTAACATAATATAAAATAGCCCAATAAAAACATTATACTTCATGTGCATAAAATAATGCACTGCAAAAAAGAAATTTATAATAATCTGTACTTAAGTGCCTAATCTGTTAGTAGCAGAACAGTTAGATCCCATGTTAGCATAGCATCAACTTTATTGAAGAAACCAGTCATATTAGGAAACCACTCTGGATTTCTAGCTTCCTATTTACTTACTTTTCATTAGATACAAAGTATGGAGGCTAAGGGTTACACTTTCCGTCTGACTTCATCACATTAATTAATTTCTGTAATAATGAGCTGAGGAATTTATTAAAATCTGGGGGAAAAAAAGCCTTACTAGGAAGTGAATGTTAATTCAGAGTGACAATGCCTCTCAAAGACACATGCGATTTCCCCAGAGCATAAAGGAACCAGAATGCATGCTCGTTTGTAGTTACAACAGAGCAAATGTCTAAACAAAGGATGCTTGCAAGCAGTTTATTCCATGAGATTTATAGTCCTAATCTGCTCTGTTGGGTGGAGTAAGCAATGTGTGCTGACTCTGCCAATGTCAGACCTAGACTCATTAAAGACAGAATCAAAATGCTAACTGAAGCAAGAAAGAAGGGATTAATGTTGAGGGCGGTTTCTTCACCACTGTAAAATTAACACTGCTGCTGCTGCTGAAGCACCATGATCACTGAATTTAGCCTTGCACTGTGCAATAATCTCCTGTGAAAAACAAAAACCCAAATTAGGCATTTTGCAAATATTTGATAATTAGAGAAGCAAGAATAAAGGAATGCAATAGCTTTGATCTTGAGATTTTTAACATTGGGAAAAGCAAAATAATTCTGTTCTTGAAAAAACTTTCTAGGTGTCTTTACACTAAGACTCTGTCATAGACATTACATGGAAAATGAGAAATAAGCTTGCCTTAGTTCTTTTTCCAGGAGTTGAGTTTTGTGTGCTAATGTGTTATTTCTCTATTATAAATCTGTAATTATAAAGATGCCAGTTGTTCCAAAAATAACCATGTTAGCTTGGTAACTACTTAAAGAACAAGACTTAAGGGACCAGAGGCAATAAAATTGGAAGCAGAATTAATTTCATATGTGCTCACGTAGAAATGCTGGTAGTCTAAAGAAAAAGCTACGTCTCCCTGATGGATAGCACTTGACAAAGTTTAGATCCTACATTTGCCAATTACCTCAAAAGGCCTAATTAATCTCAGGAAAGTCAATAGTTTAGTTGTTGCCAGAAATTGTCACCCTTTTTAAAGAAAATATGCTTAACAAAAACGTTCCTTCTTTACTTTGGCTCCTCAAAGAGCCCCTAGTATCTGCATATGGAAGTTGTGTGTGGAAGGTTCTCTATTTACCATGCACTGTAGTGTATTTCTCTGGTACCCTTGCAAATAAATAGTTATATCTGCTTCTTTGTTCTCATTACTTACTTACAGAGTGGTCCACAACTTGTAATTAACAGTACAATATGCTTTGTCATTTCTTTTTTTTTTTAAATTATACTTTAAGTTCTAGGGTACA